>NC_057864.1:367976752-368278895 GCF_019393635.1 Dromiciops gliroides | reverse complement strand
GCTCAGAACTATGATAAGTAGCTGGCTATATTTCTCTTGTAAACTTAATTAAACACATCCCACATACCGCAGAGCTTTGGTGATAGCATCAAAGCATTTTCAACCACTTCCCTCCTTCTTCTGTCTTTTTCCTACTACCAACACACACACACACACACACACACACACAAACACACACACTTCGAGGGGTGGTGCTTGTGTCCAAACATCTAAATTTCATGACCTTTCTTTACCTTGGACCCAGGCACACCTACATTTTGTTTTCAAACATCAGAGTAAGACATTGGTGATGAATTAGCCTTTTATATGATCTATGGATTGAGTTCTTCCAGGAATTGCCAGTTGCACTCCAGTCTGATTTCAGTGTGTTGAGGGAAAGTTATTCCAACCCGAATGTGCCGAAGGAATGAATGTGGCCTCCACATAGGGCATATTTCAGCTTTTCCAAACAACATTCTTGTGCAGATTAGAGGATAATCTGGCAGCCAGACCCAGCCAATTAAAACAGTAATTGAAATGGTCAAAAATGTTTTCCTTGGCAAAATATAAGTATTTTGCTTCTTTTTGTGTTGCCTTGAATGAAAAACATACACAGTGAAACATACACAGGATCAATTCTAATCATTCAAAGTTGTTTTCAGTGTTATTATGTATTTTTCTCTCATGATTAAACTAAGGATTGTTACTGACCCTGAATTGAAAACTAGAATGGGGGAGGGGGGAATCTGAAATGACAATCAAACCACAACAAATTAATTCTCTTCCGATCAAAGGTTGGCAAAATGTTTGGGATGTGTGTGTGTGTGTGTGTGTGTGTGTGTGTGTGTATGTGTGTGTGTCCTTTTTGATTGGGGGAGAGATTATAGAGGAGTTAGATAAAACAAATAGAGGGAAAAGTTATTCTTTTGAAATCTAGGTTTTCTTTTCCTCATAAGGATAAGTTTTAGAAAACAACAAAGTTGGGATCATTAATACTTGCTAGATATATGCTCAAGGCATATGAGATAAAGACTCACAAAAGGCTTCCTTATCCAGTCATTCTCTTCTACTGTTTGTACTTGAAAGAATATTTGGGAAATAGCACTTCAGCTAAAAAAAATGAATAGGCAAAATTGGTAAACATAGTAAGCCATGATTCTAATTACAAAAGTAGGTTCCATTAAGCCTGAGAAAATCAGGCCATTAAATTGGCTGTGTGCTCTCCTTCCTTACCCCACTGCCTATAACTATTTTACTGCTCTCTGACAAACTGTATACTATTTGCCCTCCAAAACCTTGCTCAAATCAAAATCATTTATAAAGCTATGAAACTTTCCCTGAGAAGGCCCCCCTCCTCCCTCTCTCCCTCTCTCTCTCTCTCTCTCTCTCTCTCTCTCTCTCTCTCTCTCTCTCTCTCTCTCTCTCTCTCTCTCTCTCTCGTAGTTTCATCATTTTGGTAACACCATGGTGGAGAGAGTTTCCACAGAAGAAGTCTTCTACATTGATGAAATAACAAGTCAGGGCTACCACCCTCCCTCTACTACTGTCACATTATTTATAAGTATTATACCTATAATTACAAAGACATCATGTGATGGAAATTCTCTCTAATTGAAATATCCTAAAATATCTTTGTATGATAAATCAAAGTCCCCCATTCAAACTGCTGGGAATACAGGGTGTAGATCATTGTTTGAAGACGAACAGGCATCTTACTACAGGAATGTGAGCATGCCCACTGGTACCTTGCTGGTGGAATGCAAGGAACACCTAATGATTAGCTGACTGAGGATCATCTGCCCCTCTTTATGGTCTATGGGGAAAAAAAGCAAGTTTGTCTTCTTCTAGTTTAAATGGTAACAAAAAGGCTTAAAGGAGCCCAGCTCTTCTGTGACTATATATATATATATATATATATACACACACAGAGAGAGAGACAGAGAGAGAGAGAGAGAGAGAGAGAGAGAGAAACAAGAAGTAACAGTGATCTAGAAGACCAATAAACTCCTTCAGTATTCAACAAGAAAATTTAAAACCTAAATCCAAGTTTTGGCCCTTTCAGTTACCTATATGTTGCAGGACAACTCAAATTCATTCTGCTGGCCTTTGTTTCCTCACCTTTCAAATGAAGGGAGTTGGCAGTGTAAGTTGCAAAGCAATGGAAATGAAAGGGAAGTATAGATGTGGAAATACAATTGACCAGCTAAAGACCAACTGGATATGGTGTGGTGTGAGATTGAGGTCTCAAATCTAGGGGCCATTAACAGAAATACGGAGGAAAGATAGGGAGTTTTGTTTTAGACTTGTTGAGTTTTAAGTAGTAATAGTAAAAGTGTGGTTCCATAGAAAGAACTTGCTAAATTTAAAGTCAGAGTCCCTAGGTTCAAATCTCTGTTCTGATACTTACAACTTGTTATAACCTTGGACAAGTCACTTCACCTCTGATGATTTTAGCTTCCTTATCTGCAAAGCAGAGTGCTTGGACTGCATGGCTTTTGAGATTCCTTCTAGCTCTAAATCTCTTATACTGTGAATTTACATAGAAGGGAAGAAACTAACCACTTGGTGTTTAACTATAGTGTAAGTCAGCTCGATTGCATTAGAAACTCCTTACAACAGTCTCTCACTACCCTTTAGACTACCTTCATAGAATAATATTGGCTAGTCTAAATAATGCCAATGTCTTATCACCCTGAAGTCTATCCTTGCATGGATTACAGGCTTTACCACCCACAAAGAGATGCTGCTCTTCCTATCGATTAAAAAGAAGTCAACTAATGTTCAACCCTCAGTGGTTAGGCATGGCACCCCAAACCAGAAGTGGCTCTAGGATAATGGCAAGTTCTCTGAGACCTAACTCTCTCTCTCCTCCTTGCTTTGACTCCTTTTATAGGTGCCAATGCTTGTTTTATTAATCTAAGGATTTAGTGAATATTAATCTAAGGGTTTAGATGATGTATCATATCATGGCGTATGTGTTCCACACATATCTCCCTCTGGGAAAACAACAACAACAACAACAACAACAACTCTTCTGCCTGTGTCTCATCTCTGATAAATTTCAATGGTATTTACAAATAAAAGCATGGAATAACTCAACATAATTTAAAAATCAATAATAACAAGAATAATGAATCAAATAAAATCTATTAAAGCAATCATCATAGGCTGAGAATTTGAATTCTTAGCAAACTAGGTAAGCTGAAATCCAGAAGTTCAAAGAGAATAAATAGTTCAGATACTCAGACTCAACTCTACCCTACCCCACCCCACCCCCCAACACATACTTTGTCTGCAGGTAAGTTAAAAAAAAAAAGCTCAGTGCCTCCTTCAGTCATTCTGACAGGGAGCCAACAAGCATCTGCCCCAGGGTTCTCCTATTCTTGGACAGACTCTGGACAGTCAGCTAGTGGAGCTGACTCATATTACTCTGAATGTTTTCTGTCTCTTCCTCAAGGGTAGCTAGATTTGGAGCCAGCAGGGCCACCCCAGGCAGACTGGATCAGAGCTGATCTCTCATGCTGGTGATCCTGTTCCACGTGTGCTCCATCCTCCTTTCATATCATTTATACATTTCACATCAATTATCCCTCCAACCTCCTTTCACCTTATCAACAAGTGTCAGCAGAAGAAATTTCTACTGGGAAGGACTCTTACTCTTCGTCCTCTGCCTGTCATTAAAAAAAAAATACCTTCACATCTATGTAGCTCCAACTTAAAAAGAAAACACTCACCTTTCAAATTTTATCATTGCTTTGTCTCCAAAGCATTGTAGGTGAAGGCAACAGACACGTTCACTGCTAAGGATACACTTGTTACACAGATAATTACCACCCCTTTAGCATGAGACCAGTACCCACCATTTCTTGGAATCAGGGCTTGCATTCTTTTTATTTGCCTGTTTCTGTTACTAGGATGTGGTACTTCCCTTTCCTTGTTTACTTCAGCTATTGGGTTACCATTATTTTCCTTGCAAAAGACCAACAATCAGATTATGTAATGGAAAGAATACTGGAATGGGTAGCAAAAAATCTTGTTTCCAGTCCTGCCTTTGCCACTAACTAATGATGTGACCTTGATGAATCACTCAACCTATCTGGGTCTCATTTTTCTCATGTATAAAGTGAGGAGGTCAAACTGGGTAATTTCCAAGGTTCCTTCCAATTCTTCTAATTTAATTAAATCAGATAACAATGTTCAGTGAGTCTATCAGGATTACTAGATATATTTTAAAAGTATGGGACCTTTGTGTTTTGCTTATTTTCAGGTTCAAATTTGAAAATATGGAAACAGAGCATAATTGTTTCTCTTTATACCTGTGATGTATATACTTATATACATATACATATATATATACATACATATACATATATATATATCCTCCATTAAAATTTAACTTACTTGAGAATAGAGATTAATTCTTTGTCTTTGTAACCCCAATGACTAGTACATAGTAGGTCCTTAATAAATGTTTGTTGATTCATTGTATCTTATTTCACACCATTAATTTTGTTCTCATTCTTATCCAGGGTTTGATCTGACTGAGACACAAGTCTAATCATTCCAATACTATTCAGAAAGACTCATGTAAATGATGTTGAAAATTCTTCAAAACAAACAGCCAGTTGGATTCCTAATTATTCTATGGAAGCAACAAAACCCATTCTCTCACAAATCAGTTTAAAATGAAGCACACGTATAGAACAATTATTCAAAAATGTAAGCTAGCACATTATCTTTTTTAGGCACTGAAAGGATCGTGAAGTTCTTGAAACTATTACTCTTCTAAATTGTCACCATCTTTCTTTCTCACATGGCAGTAATTTTGCTAAAAAGCTTGATGACAGTCAACTCTCTAATTGTAAGGAAATCCAAAAATGAGTTCCTGGGCCAGGTTCATGCACTGTGTTCCATTTCTTGGAAATGAGGAATGTGGCATAGGGGATGGAGAGAAGGGGTAGGAGCCATGAAGACCTACATTGAAATCCTACCTCACAGACCCAGTTGTGTGACGCAAAATAAATCACTTAACCTTTATGTGTTTAGATACACTATTATTTCTCTACAAAGCAAGAGCTTAATTTCAATCTTCCCCCAAACTACTAATGAGCTGCCTTTCAAAACTACTCTATATTTATTTTGTATATAGTCTATATATCCTTATAAATGTAAACATTATCTGTCCTGAAGGAATGAATGTAAGTTCCTAGAGGTCAAGGAATATTCCATTTTCATTTTGTAATGCTCATAGCCTAGGAAAATGCTTGGCACGTAGTAGGTTCTTAATAAGTTTGCTGACTTATTAAATCTCCTAAGCTAGTGATGTATCTATCTTTTGAATGCTTATAAGTTATTTCAATGTTCTTTTAAAAAGTATTTCTCTAGTGCCCAACACTATTCATTTCAAATATTTTTCCAGAAATTGTTCTGGGTCTTCTAAGCTGGAAAATCATTGATGAAAAAAGGGTAGCACCTGACCAGGTCATTCCCCTTCTATTTTTGTTTCTCCTTCCTCTGTCCTTCAACTTGGAGATAAGAATATTTGGATCAGTTTCAGGTGAACAGATAATCATTGGTACTAATGAGTATGATGTGCAAATGAGATAGTGTATGTAAAATGTAGGGAGCACCAATAGTATTTGTTCAGTAATAATCTTAAAAAACAAACAAAAAAAAACCCCTTAATGTTAAAACATCAATAAGGCTCTTGGGACAGCCTACATTTTGTAAAGTTTAAAGTGCTATATAAATTCAAACTATTAAATTATTATGTATCAATCTTAGAGCTTTGTTATTTGTTAAAGTATATGGGCATTCATCAACAAATATTTATTAAGTACCTGCTGTGTTTCAGTAACTATGCTTTATACTATAAGAAATCTTAGAAGTCACGTAGTCCAAACACCTCATTTTACAAATAAGGAAACTGAGGCCAAGATATTTTTTTTTCCAATGTCACACAAGTTACAAGTGTCAGATAGGATTTGAGTTCAGACAATGAAAAACCCAGTACTAATTTCTTTGTGGTGATCTGGGAAAGGACTGTAATGGAAATGGAAAGAGAAAGAATTTCCAGGGCAAATTTTATCTGTTAAGAATTCAGGACACATCAACGAGCAGAGGAATTGGATCCAAATATTGTCAGTTAATGGAAGTTACCGTTTTTAAAAAAATATACCCAAATGAAAGTTTGCCAACTGAGGTGATTTGGAAACCTAAACTTTTTCCTTGGGGCCAATGCTTGAACAAAGTTTGCTCTCACTCCATGAACACCTTCATCACTGTAATTATAGGCCACAGCAGGAGAACTTGCAGCCTGAGATTGGCTCATCCTCTGTGGGTGTGCTACAGGCTATCTTGTGAGGTCATGCTGTCCCCTCATGAAGAAACTAGCTGTGTGTGGGCACCATTTATTTTGAGGGAGTTATTTCTGTCTCTATATCCAGGGGAAGATTCCATGAACAGCATTTCTTGAATCTGTCATTTTCTCCCAAGGATAAGGCATGATTCTCTTTTGCCTTTGAAAACAGGTGTAATGGAGTGAAGAAAACAAACTGTAGGCAAAAATGAAGTAGAAAATAAATGGAAAAAATGCTGTATTTCTCCAAGGGGTGTGGAAAGGGGACAGAGGTGTCCCTTGTTTGATAAAAGTTAGAAATGCTGATGCCATCTAAGTTTTTCCCTAAAATGCAGCCAAACTATGGGTAATAAATATTTAAGATTTCACAGTTTGCAGGTAAACAAACAACACATCTTAAAATCTTTTCTGTCTCTTAATAATATACTGTTTGATAAACCCAAAGACTCCAGCTTCTGGGATAGGAATTCAGTATTTGACAAAAACTGCTGGGAAAACTGGAAGATAGTAAGGCAGAAACTAGGCATAGACCAATATCTTACACCTTATACTAAAATAAGGTCAAAATGGGTACATGATTTAGACATAAAAGGTGATACCATAGATAAAGTAGGAGAGGAAGGAATAGTTTACATCTCAGATTTTTGGAAAGGAGAACAGTTTATGACCAAACAAGCGATAGAGAATATTATGAAATGCAAAATGGATGATTTTGATTACATTAAATTAAAGAGGTTTTGTACAAACAGAAGCAATGCATCCAAAATTAGAAGGGAGACAGAAAGCTGGGAAACAATTTTTATAGCCAGTACTTCTGATAAAGACTTCATTTCTAAAATATATGGAGAACTAAATCAAATTTATAAGAATCCAAGTCATTCCCCAATTGAGAAATGGTCAAAGGATATGAACAGACAGTTTTCTGATAAAGAAATCAAAGCTATCTATTCCCATATGAAAACATACTCTAAATCACTATTGATTAGAGAGATGCAAATTAAAACAACTCTGAGGTACCACCTGACACCTATCAGATTGGCTAATATGACAAAAAAGGAAAATAATAAATGTTGGAGAAGCTGTGGAAAAATTGGAACACTAATGCATTCATTGTTGGTGGAGCTGTGAACTGATCCAACCATTCTGAAGAGCAGTTTGGAAATATGCCCAAAGGGCTATAAAGCTTTGCATGCCATTTAACCCAACAATACCACTACTAGGACTTTTCCCCAAAGAGATCATAAAAAAGGGGAAAGGACCTACATTTATGAAAATATTTATAGCTGCTCTTCTTGTGGTGGCAAGGAATTGGAAATTGAGAGGTTGCCCATCAACTGGGGAATGTCTGAACAAGTTGTGGTATATGAATGTAATGGAATGCTATTGTGCTGTAAGAAATGAAGAGCAGGTGGATTTCAGAGAAACCTGGAAGGACTTGCATGAACTGATGATGAGTGAGATAAGCAGAACCAGGAGAACATTGTACACAGTATCAACAACATTGTGTGTTGATCAACTGTGATAGATTTGATTCTTCTCAGCAATACAATGGTCCAAGATAGTTCCAAAGGACTCATGGTGGAAAATGCTCTCCAAATCCAGAAAAAAACCCTGTTGAATCTGGATGCAGATAAAACCATACTATTTCTATTGTTTTTGCTGTTGTTTTTCTTTTTTGACATTTTTCCTTTTTGCTCTGATTCTTCTCTCATTACATGACTAATGCAGAAATATGTTTAATGTGATTGTACATATATAACCTATATCAGATTATTTGCTGTCTTGGGGAGGGGGGAAGGATGGGAGGGATGGACAAAAATTTGAAACTAGAAATCTTGTAAAAACAAATGTTGAAATTTTTTTAAATTTCTGTTTCTTTGATGTTAAAGTAAATTTTCTATTTTATTGTGAACATCATGATTTGGAATCACTCTGTTTTCAGGGAGATGCCTAGCATAAATGGTGGTGGTAACATTACAACCCACATTGAATTACTATTTCTCTGATCCGAGTCATTGTTGCTGTTTGACCTTCATTTTTGGAGAGGACCATCATTGGGATGATATCATGACTTGCACTGAATTGGATTTAAATGAGGGAAGGCTGTGCAAGGTCACCAACTTCATTCTCTCCTCCAGAGCCATCTGGATTCATTGGCAAGATATATATCAGGATGACTGGAGATGGCCCCAGATGTTCAAGACAATCGGGTTTAAGTGACTTGCCCAGGGTCACACAGCTAGTGTCTGAAGTGAGATTTGAACTCAGGTCCTTCTGACTTCAGGACCAGTGATCTATCCACTGTGCCACCTAGCTGCCTTCCCTGATCTGAGGAGTTTAAAGGCAAGGATGTTTATAATTTTGGAATGATTCTGTAGTCATAGCATAACCAACCTGTAACAATATAAGTAGTTTTATAGTTGCTAGTTTGCAGCAAACTCTTTTGCCTATGCAATACTCAAAATCTGGAAATTAGGAATTCATAGGCCTCTGCATATGAGAAGTTCAGTGACGTATCCAGGTTCAGAAGTGTATTTTATAGTAACATTTCTGCAATATGGCCTCCATAAGCAGGGGAATCAGATTTATACCTTAAAGAAAGAGAATGTTACAGGATAGCTCAGTACACTCGGCCTGCTTTCCTCCAGGCAACCAGCAACTCAACACTCTATCATCACCACAGCTAGTAAGTGTCAAGTATCTGAGGCCAAACTCGAACACAGGTACTCCTGAATCCAGGGCCAGAGCTTTATCTACTGCGCCACCTAGCTGCCCAGGAGCTTGCATTCTAATGAAAGAGACAACATGCAAACAATTATTTATAAATAAGATCTATACAGGATAAATTGGAGATAAATTCAAAAAGAAGGAATTAGCATTAAGGGAAATTTGGAAAGGTTTCTTGTAGAAGGTGGGTTTTAGCTGAAACTTGAAGGAAGGCAGGAAGTAGAGACTAGAAGGGAAAGCATTCAAGCCATAAGGTATAGAAAATGAAATGTACGGGTTGGGAGATGGAATGTCTCATGTGAAGAATAACAAGCAACAACTATAAAGTGGGAATAGTGCTAAACGTGTTATCAATCATAGGACATTTGTTCAAATATCAAGATCTGAGTTCAAATCCCAGATCTGCCAATTTATTTCCTGTGAGACTTTGAGCAATCCCCTTAGCCCTTTTCTGGTTTAATTTCCTCATCTATAAAATGAGGGTTTTGGACTAAATAACTATAAAAATCTGTTTCAGCTCTAGATATTTGATCCTATACCTAAGAGACCCCCCAATAAGAAACTCAAGGGGATTTTACCCCCACCTTAGCCAATTCTTACAACTTTGAAATTTTTTCCATCAGACCCTTACTCCATGGAGAGATGCAACTTAAAATGAAAAAGTTTAGATTTACTTAATGTTGAAGATTACTGTTGACCATTTTAATTTTCTTGAAGTCATTTTCATTTCCCAGTTGGCAACTGGGTTATTGGGATGCCAGTAGATAATTAAAGCTGAAACTTTTCTTTATAACTTCCAATTATAAATTATTCTAGAATAGAGTGACAATGCTGCTCATCAGTTTTACCTTTGGATATCTTCTCAAGCATTATTCAATAAATATTTATTCAATGCCTCCTAATGGCAAGGCACCATGTTAGACCACTGAAGATGATAACAAAGAGGAAGAGACATAGCACTTTCCTTCAAAGAGTTGGTGATCTAATGGGAAGGTAAGACATGTTAACAAATACTTCGATTAGAATTTAGTTTTCCTGAAGTTTCTGAATATCTACCAATCAGCGGACAGCATAACAGATGTGAACACATTATGGACACATTAGCAAATGTGTTCGTATTCTGAACTTAAAATAATGAGGATAACTCTTTTTTTTTTTTTTTTTTGCGGGCAATGAAGGTTAAGTGACTTGCCCAGGGTCACACAGCTAGTAAGTGTAAAGTGTCTGAGGTCATATTTGAACTCAGGTCCTCCTGAATCCAAGGCCAGTGCTTTATCCACTGCACCACCTAGCTGCCCCCGGGATAACCCTTCTTTAACAAAAACCTGTATGTTTTTTGTTTTTTGTTTTTGGCGGGGCAATGGGGGTTAAGTGACCTGCCCAGGGTCACACAGCTAGTAAGTGTTAAGTGTCTGAGGCTGGATTTGAACTCAGGTACTCCTGAATCCAGGGCCAGTGCTTTAACCACTGCGCCATCTAGCTGCCCTTGTATGTGTTTTTTGGCACCAGTTCTATATGGCTTTCTGTTTCTTCTGTCTTGGTGAAGCAGTTGGAAATTATAAGCGCACAGACAAATCTGCCTCATGGTAGACTTGATTTTCCCTTGGGTTGGAAAGGATTGAGTATAAGGGGTGGTGATAACTAGCCAGTAAGATCCAACTCTACCTTGCTGTTAACCCCACGTCTTCTACTCTAAGGTATAACATTTTCTTCTGCTAGAATAGACTGTACCAGGACTATATCATGATGCAGGACAGGAGTACCCCAACCCTACCTATAAATGGCCCTTTGTAATTTTTTTCTGGTGAGGCAGAACCCCAATTGGTTAAGTGACTTGCCCAGTGTCACACACCTAGTAAGAGTTAAGTGTCTGAGGTTGGATTTGAACTCAGGTCCTCCTGACTCCAGGGCCAGTGCTCTATCCACTGTGCCACCTGTCTGCCCCCCGGGCCTTTGTAATTTAACAAACGTAAGCCCTACAATGAGGTCAGCATTTCAGTTTAATTTATGCCCAAGAATAGTTTTTAACCTCTCAATTAAAGTATATTTTGTTATTGTGTCTGGGAAGAAAGAAAAAAAAGAGGCAAACATCTCATAAAAAGACTATCCTGTCTAGGAATAGATTCCCAAACTTACTTTAAAAGCATTTTCTCTGACATGTAAAAAAAAAAAAAAAAGTTGGTTTTTCCCCCCTAGTCTCCTCATTTCCTACACACATAGTTTTATTTAATTTAAACGGTATGCATGCTAAGGTCTCTGGCTCTTTCATACTCTCTTCCTACCACATAGAATGACTATTGACCCCTGCTTCTGCTTTCCTTTGGGATTTCCACCCTTACTATTCATCCCTCCCACACATACTCTACAAGCATGTTCTCATTCTTTTGATCCCCGATTGAATTATGCTCAGCCCACAATAGTCTGCAGACCTTTCTAGTTCTCTGCCAGGGTGAAGATTCAAAGAAACTAATGGTATTGTAAGTACATTCTAGAGGTTAAGGGTACACTCAAAATATTAGGCTCAGGATTCCCTTCAGGCACAACTGTGGCATAAGAGAAGTCTGTAACTAGTAATGACCCCCATCCCACAAAATTAGTTTCCCCAACTATCTTCTCCCCACTGCCTCATTCAGAGTAAGGAGAGCCAAAGAATTTTAAGACTAAGAAGGAACCTTAGAGATTATTGGATCCAGTTGTGGTAATGTGGAAAGAGTCAGAGGTTGTGGGTTTGAAACCTACCTTGGGCATTTACTTGTTATTTATATAACTGGGAAAACTGCTTAACCTATATGAGCCTCAGTTTCTTTCATTGCCAAGGAAAGCATCTGGCACACAGTAGGCACTTAATAAATGGTTATCGACTGGCTGGTGGATTCATTTATGTATAAAGCTACCATAATCAGAATATTTGAATACTTACTTGACAGGGTCAATATGGGAAGAAAACTTTGTAGACCTCAAAGTACCATATAGATGTGTTTTATTATTATGCTAGAGATGAGGAAACGGACCCATTGTTTCCCCAGGGCCAAAAGAGAGATCCCATGAAGTCTTAGATCACCCCATTCTCATCCCCTCATAGAAGGCCAAAACCTAATCCATTCAAGGCCTACCCTAGTCAAACTTTTTCTTAAAGATTTCCAGAGATAGAAACTATATTATTTCCCTTACTGCTCTTGCTGCCAAGGTTTTCCTTATGTTTGGCCTAAATCTCACTTGCTGGATTGGAAGCCTCTTCTTGCTAATTCTATTTTTGGCAGAGATAGAGGGTAAAGGGTGGGATCAGGCTATGCCCTTTAAATGCTCACTATTATTATTATGAAGATCAACTGTGACTAATTTGTTTTTACCAATCAAACTTTGGTTTTTCCCCAGCTTCCTACAAAACTCTATAAGCTTGTATTTGACACTCCCTTTTTTTGTCTCCATTCCTTTGTATAGTCTCTCCTCCAAACCAATCTCAATTTTCCTTCAAGTTCAGCTCAAATAGCACCTCTTGCTTGACACCTTTCCTGACCTGATTCCCTCCTCCTACCCCGCCAAAACAAGTACCTATATTTCTTTTGCAGTTAATTGTTCTGTATCTACCATTACAGTATGTTTTCTTCTTTAATGTAAGCTTTGTAAAAGCAGGGACCATTACATTTTTCTCTTTTCAGATAATAAGTGTTTAAATATGCCTGTTGATTAATTGATTGTGTAAGAGCCTATACAACCTATAGAAATGCAAAGATGTTCCACACAGCTAAAAACCACAAATATTTTTAATTTAATTCGACAAATATTTATGAACTGCCTGGGTAATGCCAGACCCAGGCAACTACATGACTATAAACTGCAATAAAGTTTCCCATTTCTATCAGTCAAAGGATTTCCTGGTGAAGAAACTTAGAATCTGGAATTTAGTGTCAGAGGACCTTGGTTCAAATGCCATCTCTGCTATTTGCTACCTGTAGGACCTTATACAAGTAATTTAATGCTGAGGGTCTCCGTTTCCTTATCTTTAAAAAAAGAGCACTAGGTAATCTTTAAAATACTAGTTATCCCTTCTATATTACAACTTTCCCCATCAAGGTTTCAATATATTTCAGGTCAGCATAAGAAATTAAATAGGAATTTTGGGGGAGTTTTGCCGAAGCCACAAATGACACTAAAAGGCCCTCAGATGTCACAGAGCTTATGGCCAAATTCTTAGCACAAATTTTATAATAAGGTACTATGAATATCCCATGAAAGAAAAAAAAAATCAGACTTCTTCTCTGGTACAAAGGGAGGGCCAAAACGCTTACATGAATTTTCCAGATTCTCAGTGTGCTGTGCTCCTAACCCCAGCAATGTGGAACAATGGATCTTTAGGATTTTCTGTGCTACTGGGAGGGGATATGGCACCACTGTTTTCAAAATCTGCTCAACTCCTAATGGTTGAAACTCAAAGCTCTATCCTGGGACCTCATCGACCCCCAATGGGCTTGATCATCACCTCTATGCAAATGACTTAGATCTATATATCTAGCTGTAGTCTCTCTCTTGAGCGCCAATCTTGTATCATTAACTCCCTATTTGATATTTCAAACACTATTTCCTAGAGTCACAAATTCAGAATGTCCCAAACAAAATTCCATTACCTTTTTTCCAAAAGCCCACTCTTTTTCTGAACTTTTCTATTTCTGTTGAGAATACTTTTACCTTACAATTCATCTAAGTTCACAACCTCCATATGATCCTCAGTCTCAATCCATTTGTCCAATCATTTGCCAAATCTTACGGTTATTATTTCCACAGCCTCTCTCCCATAGTCCTCTTCTCTCCATTCATACAGCTACCAGGTTAACTCAAGACTATCTCAAGTTTCCCCTAACTTCAATCCATCCTTTACACCATTGTCTAAGTGACTTCCTAAAGTGCAAGTGTGACTGCGTCACCCCTCTATTTAATAAATTCTAATTATTTCCTATTTTCTCTAGGATCAAATATAAACTCTTATGTGCGATACTTACAGTTCTTCATAATCTGGCCCCTTCCACTGTTTAAATCTTCCTACACATGCCTTCCCTCCCCATGCTCTATCATCCAGCCATCTTGCTGCACCACACACAGGATTCTCCATCTCCTCTTTCCATGTGTTTACAATGGTTGTCTTCCATTCCTGCAATATCCCCCTCCCATCTCCTGTCACTTTTTCTCAGAAGCCTTGCTTTTCTTCAAGATTAAATTGAAAAGCTGCCTTCTACATGGAACCTTCCCTCATACTACATGGCTGCTAGAATATTCTCACCCCAATCTAGTCTATATTGTCTTTATATATGTTACATATATACTTTTACATATACAAGTACATATATTACATATATTTTTACATATAGCTGCATACCCCCAAGTTGGAGCATAAATTCATTGAGAGCAGGTAAACTATCAACTTTGGTTTTGTATCCTCAGAGGTCAACACAGTGCCTGGTAGGCTTTTGTTAATTGATAGTAGAATTGGAATGGAGATGAGACAGTAGTAATGGTGGAGAAGAGATAGTAGGAAGAGGAAGGAATGGTGATTTCATTCCAGTTGTAGATGGTTAGCCCAAGCCAAACTGCTTGACAAATGGTCATTTTATCACTGTCAATACCAGGAATCTCTTAAAGTTGATGCTAAGTTCACTCTGTAATTCTCCAAGTGAAAAGACTTTTGTACTGGTTTTAAGCATTAGATAAGATTTCTGTAGCCCATTAGTGATAAAGGATATTTTGGAGAAAACAAACAGAAAAATATCAACCAAGCTAAATAAACTTTGCATACCATTTCCCCTAATTTCCCTATGAGACTTGGATTGAACAGCCAAGTGGCACTTTGGTTTATCCCCAGTCCAAGGGAGTCTTCTTTATTGGAAAACTTTTTTGACAGCTTTATAATTTTGGTTTTCAGTTAATTAGAGTCCTGCTGGTGGCGATACTTATTCACTATACTTGGCCCACTGAGCTAATTTACCTCTGTTTAAATTGAAAAGATAAAAAATTAGAGATAGAGATTCACTAATAAGACAATACCTGCAAGAGAAATTTGAGCTCATAGGACATTGGAGCCTTTGGGGGAAAGTCATTACGTAAATAAAAAATGATATTATTTTAGAGACAGGGAATGGGCCTGTGATTTCATTAGTATAAAGAATTATGAGGGGAGGAAAATCCTTCTAGCTGTGGAGTTTTTAGAAACTTCTAGGAAACAGAGTTTTAAGAGAGTTGCCCCTGGAGTATGGAGAAGTCAAGTGACTTGTTGTATCAGAGGCAGGATTTGAAACCAGATCTTGGCTTCAAGGCTAATTTGCTACTTACTATGCTATACTACCTCTGTTCCCTAGAAGTTTCTGACCTTCCTAGGTGGGTCTTAGTTTTTTCAGATGGGTTATTAAAGAAAATAGGCCTCAGGGAACCATGCAGAATTAAGAGATGGTTTAGTATATCAAGGAAGCTCCAATGAATAGTATTCCCTTCTGGAAGGCTTTTCTTTAGGAAACCTTAATTATATTTCTATATTGTCCCTTATAACTAGGCATCAGTGATATGTCAAGACTATGAGATGGGTTTTCTGAACCCACTGCTAATACAGAGACTGCCCATTCTAGTTATGAGAAGTCATCATTTCATAGTTGCTGTGCTTGTGAATTTACTCATCTATATATATATGGGTTGTTCTGAGGATCAAATGAGATAATATTTGTAACTTACTTTGCAAACCTTAAAGCACTATATAAATGCTATTATTGTTGTTGTTATCATCTTCTGCATGAAGTCTGACCTGATCATTTTTAGCTATTAATGTCTTTTTTTTCTCCTTCTAAGGTTACCAAGGGACAGCTAGGTGGTACAGAATGCTGGGCCTGGAGTTAGGAAGACATGAGTTCAAATCTGGACTCAGACACTTGCTAGCTGTATGACCATGGGCAAGTCACTTTGCCGTTTGCCTCAGTTTCCTCATCTAGAAAATGAGCTGGAGAAAGAAATAGCAAACCATTCTAGTATCCTTGCCAAGAAAACCCCAAATGGGGTCATGACAATTTTAGAATGTAAACTCCTTGAAGGCAGAACCTGTTTAGACTGAGCTCCTTAATAGCAGGGATTGTCTTTGTCTTTTCTTTGTGTCCATAGCATTTAGCACCATGACTGCCATATGGCAAGTGCTTAATAAATTTTTATCAATTGACTTTTGCATTTGTTTTTGTATACCTAGCATGGGAAGACAGTGTCTGGCACATATTAAACAATGAACCTTTATTTGCCTGCTTGATGAAGCCTATACCACTGGATATAGCACAATAATGTATTTCTGGGGACTGTGTGATGGCGGGGGGGGGGGTGTCAAAGAAAATACAAAATAAAAGTTATTTGTGTTTGTTAAAATAGATGGATCTATTTTGGAAAATAAAATTCTATTCAAAGCAAAATAAATAAATAAATACAATAAAATAGATGGATCATTCTTCTAGGAAGAAGTTAACAAACTAATGATTAGATTCCAGAGAAGTTCTTAGACTTGAGGAGTAGGGTGTATGGGGGGGGGGGAATAAAATTTACAGATCAAATTAATCCTGTACTTCATGATAGGGACTATGGGGAGGTTCCCTGGAAGCATCTGACTTTAGACTGGGTCCTGGAACATGTTGCAGGGTCATAGGATTCTTTTGTTGTTGTTGTGAGTGAGCAGAAATTATCTCACATAAATAGCATTTCCTCTCCAGTACTTCCCCTCAACCTTAGGAGTATCCTTCCAAAAAATGAGATATTCAGCCAGTCTTTTCCCCAGAGTTTCTCATGTTTCTGTCTCAATTCTGCTGCTGCAATAAACAGAATCCTTATAAAAGCATTTCTAGAATGCATGAGCTATAGCAGCCAAATCGAAGGAGGTAGGAGAGAAGCTGCAGTTTTACATATCTTTGTATTTTGTGCCAAAGGTAGCTGCCTGGCTTTTCATAGCAGACTGATTACAAACAGTTCCTTTAATGGTAATTGAGTGACCATCTCCTTCCCTCCTCCAAACACACACACACACACAGCATTTTTCAATGACCATTAGAAATCTAGTTCTTCTAACAACCCTAGGAAGTCATCTTAACCAGTGCTTCCTCTTCTTCCACCTCTATTCCCCTACCCTTTCACCACATGCTACCTCCTCCCTAGGCAGAACAAAACCTAAACTGTTCAAGATAGGCCTATTCAATCCTATTCTTAAAGACTTAGAAATAGCAACTCCCTGATATTCCTTTTTGCCAGGAATTCCCTGCCCCCCCCCCAGCCCAGGTCTGACCTAAATCTCATTTGTAATATTTTAAAATCTATTTTCTCTAGTCCTATACTGGCAAGAAATGAAAAACAACTAGGCCTTATGCTTTAAATGTTAGCTATTGTTAATGGGAACTGTGTTAAATTTCTTTCACCAGTGTCCCTGTGGTTTTAACCGGTATTTTTCTGAAACTCTATAACCAGATGGTCATAGCGGAATGTTTTCTTTCAGGTCTAACATGACTTAGAAGATAAGAGATGGACAGGTTGGCAGAAGGGGAAAATATTTCATGATTGTAAAAGCAGTAACAAGCATTGTTTTCATTAGCTAACCATTTTACCCTTCCAGTAAAGACAGTAGACTAGTGTACCCGATTCCTGACTGGTAGCCAGTACTCTCAAAAAGCCCAAATCTGGGAATAGCTAATGAATCCCATTAGAAATGGCATAGAAGATAAGCTCTTGGAAGCAAAAGTTAGAAGAAGGAGGAAAGAGGTTTCATTTTAGCAAATGTGCTGGACATCATCTATTGAGTCAGTGTAGGATAGTGCAAAGCATGATGGACTTTGAGTCAGAGGAACGGGGGTTGAATCTGATTTGCTACTAGTAGAATCTTGAGAAAGTCACCCACTGTCACTGGATCTCAGTTTCCCCATCAGTAAAGTAAGGAGATTGGACTTAATGGTCTCTCAGGTTCATTCTACCTCTAGATCTATAATTTTATTATTTTCTTTATTATTTATTATCATTTTATTATTATGACCTTAGTTTAATATTTATGTCTTTAAAGTTCTGATTTTTCATACCTGGGAATCTCTAAAAAGAGGCAAAAACATGGAGGGTAATGAGGTAGGTGGGTTTTATGACTGGAATTCCAGTCATTCTTTCCTTATGAGGGTTGCACACACCATCTTCCTTACCCAGTGTCTTTGTCCAACCCAGGAAAACTTCTTAGTTCCTAAGTAATTTCTGGTTCATGATCATATCTCGTGAACTCCCACCAATGTTTTTACTTTTACTTACTAATCAAAAGACACACAGTTCAAAGCAAAACTATTCAAGGAAGAAATATAACAGAACATCCCTTCTATGAACCTGATGTTCTCTCTCTCACATAGATATACACTCTCTGTGGGAAGAATGAACATGTATGAAGCATCATAGATGGAAAAGAACACTATACCTTTACCAAAATAGAAATCATTTATGTAAATTGTGGCATCTCAAGTGACTTAGATGTGACAATAAGTTACTTGCAAGTAATATTAAAGACTGAGTTGATAACATGTCAATAACATCAGTGAATTCATTATAGAGGCAGAAGATCCTTCAAGGAATCATCTGATCCATTTCCATAGCTTCATACAGGCAGAGTATTATTAATTATCATGTTAGGCTTGAATCAGAAAAAGGTTGGAGACAAAGAGGAGACATGAATACATGGCCTTGGTAAGGAATATTTGTACTAGTGCAAGCCTTAAAATAGAATTCAGATCACACTGAAGTTTAAAACTTGAGACCTAACCTAGGAGACATTGTTCTCTCAAAGGATAATGAAGGCAGTGTTGCAAGTAGTGATACACAGACTATACTGTAGAATGCTGGAACACAGCTTCTAATCCTGCCTGTGTCACTTAAATGTATGACCTTGAGCAACTCATTGTATTTCTTTGCCTCTTGGTTACCTCATCACTGAAATGATGGATTTGAGCCATTTGACCTTAAAGACCACTTCTTGTGGTAAGATTTGCGATTCTCTCATCTAAAGGTAACTTTTTTTGCTCCTCTCAGATGTGTAGGTATCCTGTGAGAGTCATGGTTGGGTCATGTGGGGGAGGAAAAGGTGGTGTGCCACAGGGATGGATTTTCCTAACCCTTACGAGTACAGTCCAGGTTTCTGAAACTATGCCTAGAGGTGGGGCAGGGAGGGCTTTCCCTGCACCCACACATACTATGATTAAGGTTGGGGTGGGAAGCTATCTGAGTGCAAACAGAAACCTTCATTTTTATTTCCAACCCAGCCTTCCTCTAGTCTGACTCACTCAATGATGCCACAGTCTAATGTTTGTGACCTAACACAGTCAATCACCATGGAACTCACACAAACCCTAGACTGTTGAGGAGCACCAAGGGAGATGAGCTGGACAGTTCTGGAAAAAGAAAAAAAACCTGATTCTGACACAGAGAGGCCACATTTCAAATCTGAACTCCCGAGTCCTCATGTGGGCACTTCCACCACTGACTAAAATGGACACATGGATACCTCAGGGTCTATTGGAGCACCTAAGTATGGATTTAAGGTAACCAAATATAAATAAATGTCCTGCCAATCAAATGAGACAAGAAAGGGAAGGGGGAAAAAAGCCTGCGTAGCAATTCAAGGAGGTTGAGGGAATACATGCCATTTCCTTGACTTCTTCTAGCATGGGACAGTGGCTCTAATAAAGGAAAAAGAAAACGTCAGGATGAATATTCAAGTACTAAAGAATGGCAGTTTATGGACAGATTTGGTGGTCTATGACCTTACATGAACTTTAAGGGTTAGGATAAATTGACCTGACATTCTATATTTCTTGGTAAACCAAGGTACAATACAAGAAAAATGGAATCTTTTTGTCACATCCTCTGTGTGTGTGTGTGTGTGTGTGTGTGTGTGTGTGTGTGTATATGTAGAGTCACTGTATCACTTTCAGTGATAACTTAGCCTTTTTTGTGCTATAGATCCTTGGGCAATTTGGTGGGAGAAAAAGAGGGAACAAGTATTTATTAAGTGCCTTCTATATGTCAGACATTATGTTAAGCACATTATAAATAACCCATTTGATGCTCAAAACAACCTTGGGAAGTAGGTGATATTATCACCCCTATTTTACAGTTGAGGGAACTGAGGCCGACTGAGGATAAATCACTTGCTCAGGGTCATACATGGAGTGAATATCTGAGGCCAAATTGGAACCTGGCTCTTCCTGACTCCAGGCCCTGTGTTCTATTCGCCATTCTACCTAGCTGCTTTGGAATTAAGGTTAGCCAATTGGTGAAACCCATAGACTCTTCAAAATAATATTTTGAAATTCTTGAAATGAAGTGCATAAGATCACAAAGAAGATCAATTGAAATACAGTTAGAAAAAAAGAAGAAGAACTACAGACCTTGGTTAAGAATCCTCGGTTGATGAGGATAAGATGGGGCAGGTGTGGGGCAGGGAGCAAGACTAAAGGACTGACTGGTCAGGAAAAGCCATTCTCATCACCTGAACTGCCTCCCCAGGCTAATATTCCAAGGAATTGCACACTTCCCTGACATAAGCAACCCTGTATCAACAGACTGTTTCCCAGCAGTGCTTGTGGCTTACAAGTAATGTGAAGGTCTTTTTATAACTGTCGATGTTTAATTTAAAAGGAAGGTCGGAATCAGCGGTAAGGGGAGGGGAATGTTGTGAACTACAGACCAACTGAAATGGAGAAAAATCATAAATACCAGAGTGTTGGATTATTTGAGCGTCTCTTGAAGTCGAATAATGAACCTTCTTCATGTTCTGTTTTTCTGGATTTGGCTTCCTCTGACAAATTTGCAGGCATTAGGGTCTGTCTGGAATTCATTCCAAGTTGGAGGGTTACTATTTTTTTAAGC
Organism: Dromiciops gliroides; assembly: GCF_019393635.1. Classification (NCBI taxonomy): domain Eukaryota; kingdom Metazoa; phylum Chordata; class Mammalia; order Microbiotheria; family Microbiotheriidae; genus Dromiciops; species Dromiciops gliroides. Next base: position 368,257,936 of record NC_057864.1, on the reverse strand, counting down.
TCTTTTAACATTTTGCAGCTGAGGCAGCCCCCAGAGCAGGAAGCTTGAGAGTGAAGCAATACCAAATATGTCTTTTCTCTTGCCCATATCTTTTATTTCCACAGGAAAAGAAGACAGACGCTGGCAATGGACAGCGTACCAGCAAGGGCCCAGCAACAGCAGGCTGCCTCAGCAGACAAGACAGAAGTTCATCAAATACCCTATTTTAAAAAGAGGAAGCTGTTCTAGGTAGCAAGAAGCCTGAGAAGTTTCCACGAGTGCTCAGGCTAATTCAGGAGAAGTGGGCATCACCACTGCTTATCTATTTGCCCCCTTATCCACCTGCATTAAGAAAAGACTTGTTCCCTTAGTCTTGTGATTCAGTGTCATCATTTAAATACTCTGTGTAAGAGAGTGATTGTGTATATGTGTGCATATATGAAAAAGATGGAAAATATCCAGGCACTTATTTTGAGTACCATTTTTCTTATTATTTGACAAATGTAGATTCTCTGTTTTAAGATAGTGAGGATGACTTTGTTCTAAACTCATATGTTCTACAACCACCTATTGTCTTCCTAATATCACCCATTATATTCAATAATGATAGATACTAAAGGAGATACAAAGATAAATAAGGCACAGTTTCTACCCTCAAGGATTTTATAATCTAGTATGGTAAATAAAGCATATATCCAAATAACTATAATACACAATAGGATAGAATCAAGCAAATTCAACAACCATTTAGTAAGCTTTTTCTACATAACAAGGCATCAGAAAGAGGCTAGCAAGGTAGGTACTGGATATGGAGTTAGAAAGATCTGGGTTCAGCTATTACTCTGACACTAGCTTTGTGACCAGGAGGGAGATGACTTAACTTCTCTGAGCCTCAGGCAACATTCTAAGAATTCTAAGAATTGCATACTAAGATTGGTAGGTGGTGATATCCAATGGTTGAGGGAGTTCCTTACTAAGGAATTAATCCAGGAACTGTGCAAGATGCTAGAGATACAAAAATAAAATAATAGTCCCTACTCTTAAGAATCTTCCATTTTATTGGATAAAAGCATAAGAAAGGGACAAACAAGCTACTATATGGGTTCATTTAGTGAGTTTGCCTCTGGCTGAGGGCACAGGGAAGGTCTCATGGAAGATGGGCATTTCAGCTGAGTCATAAAGGATAGCAGGAAATGGGGATGGGGTGAATGAGAAAGGACATTCCAATACAGAGGAAATGTCATTAGGGATTTGTTTTTCTTGCAAATGGAAATATTAAAAGGAAAAAATATCTTTTTAATGTTATTTGATGTCAATATTATTCTTATCATCATGCAGTATTCGTTGCATTCCCCCATTAAATTAAATATTTTGCAGATCAAATAAAGGGTATAAATACTGCTCATGTGGATTTCAGTTCCCTTAAAATTAATAGAAAAAGCCCTCAACACAGACATTTTTTAAAAAAGAAACATTTTTTTATGGTGGTTCCTTGGTTTTATTTATTCTGAAACTTACATCACAATTTTTCCAAAGTAGGCTATAGAAAGGTTTAACAAAACTGAGTTTAACCACAAGAGGGAGCTGCTAATCAGTTGCCTGATTTTGTTCCATTCAGAAATGAGCCCATTAAGCTGTCAGTTAAATCAATCAACAAGCATTTAATGAGTACTTACTATGTACCAGTTACTGCTAAGTTCTGAGAATAAAAACACAAAGAATAAAACAATGTCAAGTTCTTATATATCTCAGAGAGTTTAGATACTTCTCCTTATTCTGCTCCCATTTTCTTTGGTTGCAGCTCTTGTTTGAAGGTGAGGGCATATAGATGTAGCCTCTTGGTTCATAGTTAAACCACTCAACAGAAAAATCCAGCCTTCTGTCCAGGTGTCAGATGCTTGAGAGCACATAAATCCAGTGGTCCAATTCAAATATCATTCTCTTGCTAAGGCAAACAAAAAGCCATTCATGGCTGGATAACACTGATAACCCTGGGCAGCTACTGCTACTTTATTTGGTCTCTGTCTTCTCAAAAACAACTCAGTTTCCACTATCATATGCAAAGTGTGGTGGGAGCAATGGTGTGGATCATCTCTGAAGACCATGCCTGGCACAATCCCGAGTCCCAAAGAAGAGCTCAATGAAGTTGGGGCAGATAGATGAATACAGGTATCCCTAACCAGATACCATTGCTTATATTTGTTTCTTTTATTTTTTTTCTCTTCATTAATCTCAGTGCAGTGGCCCATGTCCAACATCACTTCCCAAACAAGGGGACAATATCTACTCTGCTTGTTTTTTCCATCTTTGCCTTGGCAGCCAAAGCTTTTTTTGGTGGGGAATCCCTTAGGCATGCCTGCCCCATAAGCCATAGGTTGCCAAATTCAGAAAAGTGGCAGATTAGACCCAAAGTAGGCATTTATATAATTTTTGTTCATGTTTCCAAAGTACTTATCTGTTATCTTAATTGTGTGATCTTAGCGAATCCTCACAACAACCATGTGAAGTCCATACAAGGGTCAGGCAATAATCATTTATTAATGCTTGCTATATTCCAAACATTGAACTTAAAAATTAAAATAAAACAAAACTAGTTCTCCCTGTCTTGTTCAGGATGGAAGGTTAGGGTCAACTTGTGGTCCCAATCCCATTGATGGACAGCATGGGAGCTTTCATCTACTTTGTTTCTGATTTTGGAAGATTTTGCTTCTTTAGGCAGTCTTCTTCCTCCTCTCCCCTTCAGAGTGTCACCATACTAATTCCTAAATTAGTGACAAACCCCATCACCATAGCCCATTGCAGCTCAGGACCATGGAACTCAGGAGATCTGCTAGTTTTGGCCTCCTGTGTAGATGAGATGACAAGTAATAGTCACCACATCCATCCAAGCTGTCCTTTAAACAAGAGCAAACATTTACTAAGCATTTACCACATTACTAGTAAAACACTAATTCTTATGAAAGACACTAGAAAAAGCGCATCAACTACATGCAAGGCACTGGAGATAAATTCTAAGATGAGTGAAAGTCTTTGACCTAAAAGAAATTATTACATATGATATCATATATCACATATATGATAAATCATTGTATATGTATAAATATATAATATATAAGTATTACATATTATATAAATTATTTCATACAATATCACAAATTATATTACATAGTACAGTATTATTATATTATAATCCACATTGTATAAAATGTAGTATTATATATGATATAGTATTGTATTGTTATATTATTGCATAGTATATTGTTTATTATATTATGCATCATGTATAGTTTTCTACAATGTACAATATATAATTTTATATATGATATACTGTGGGGATAAACTGTGTGCACAAATAAGCAGAAATACATCTCTCTTTCCAGTAGATAGATAGGTCTAGAAAAGTAAGCTAGAGTCATATTTAAATGCCAAGTATCAGATTTCATTCTAGAGGGTAATAAGACTCCCCCTAGAGGTTCTTGAGCAGGAGAATGACAGGGCCAGGCCTGTTTTCACTTTTGCTGATTTTGAATCATATATGAAATGGAGAAGTAAAAATGCCTACAGGGCTGTGAAATAAGGAATGAAATCATGGGAAGTAAAAATATACTTGAGATCTTCAGAAAAGCATAAGAATTGGAGAGATGTATTCAAGAAGGGTGAGGAGGAGAAGGATAATAAGAAAAGATCTGAACCAAAGTCAAAAGGGTTTCAATAAAATCAATATGATAAAGCTGGAAAACCAATGGCTCTTGAGTGAGAGGACCTATGGTCAGACCCTACCTCTAATACGTTATCTGAGTAACCTGAGACAAACTCACGATCTCCCTGACCTTCAATTTTCTCATCTGTAAAATAAGTGGGTTGGACTAGGTGTCTTCTGATGTCCTTTCTAGTTCATTGGGTCTATGAATTCCTTCCTTTGGAATGCAAATGTCAGTTACCTTATGTTCTGAAAAGGAATAAAGAATGTGACATGGTCATATCTTTTTAATAAAGGAGAAAATTCCAAGGGAGAGGAGGGGGGGAATTTTGCAATCTTAAGTAGCTAAGGGAAGGCAGCTAGATAGCCCCTGGATAGGGGACTGGACCTGGAATCAGGAAGACTCACCCTCATGAGTCCAAATCCAGCCTCAGACACTTATAATCTGTATGACCCTGACCAAGTCACTTAATCCAGTTTTCCTGTTCTTATTTCCTCACCTTCAAAATGAGCTGGAAAAGGAAATGGCAAACCACTCTCTACCTTTGCCAAGAAAACCCCAAAATGGGGTCATGGAGAGTCAAACATGACTGAACAACAATAGCAACAAGAAGTGGTTTAGGGATTCTTCCTCAAAAGTCATTCTTACTCTGAAACTATTTAGGCTATATTTTATATTTGTTTGATAGGAGTTTTCTACAACCACTATAGAAGTGATCATCATAATGACCCAATAAAATGATTTGGAAGAAGGGGCAGCTAGGTGGCACGGTGGATAGAGCACCCTGGAGTCAGGAGGACCTGAGTTCAAATCCAGCCTCAGACACTTAACACTTACTAGCTATGTGACCCTGGGCAAGTCACTTAACCCCAATTGCCTCACTAAAAAAAAAATGATTTGGAAGATAGGGATGCTTTACCTTATGCCAAACTTTTGCAATTTAAGCAGGCAGCCAAGTGAAGAGCATAATACATGGGCATTTATTTATTCATGCAATAAGCATTTACTAAATGTCTCTAGAGTGAGTAAAAGGTACCATGAATGCAAAAGTGAAAAGTCTCTGCTTACCATTTACTAGGAGAAAGCAATATGTACATAGAAAAGAATAGAAAATATACACAAGGCAATCCAAAGTGAATGCTTTGGAGGCTGTCACGTATGGCCTTCTACAGGTGCTGACATGTGACTAAACCTTAAAGGAAACTGGGTTTTCGAAGAGGTTGAGGTCAGAAAAGAGTGCATTACAGGCATGGGGGACAGCCTGTCCAAAGGTGGAAAATGGAATGTCATGTTCAGAGAATAGCTAGTAGACATGTATGATCAGAATATAAAGTGAGGATGAAAGGAAGTTACGTGAAATCAGGTTAGCAATTGCAGCTTCCCCATCATGGCTTGTTTATCTGTTCTGTCTTCCTGAGGGAAATGGCAAAAAGGGGAGAGATCTTGCTACCTTAAATTCTCAAAGCCCTTAGTTGTACAGCAAACATTCATATTGAAGGCCCACTGTTTACAAAATGATATACCTCTTTCATGCATTTCCAGTGTTTTATGGTCTCATTGTTATAGTGCCTGCCTTATCTCTTTGATTAGATCATAAATCACTTGAGACCTACCTTTATAGATCCCCTGGGCAGCCTGTAATACATTAAGAAACTATAAATTCCTCCCTGTGGAAATTCTCTATACCCACAGAAATGATAAATCAATTTACAACTGATAGTCTTAGAATTAGCCAAAGACTCAGACTGGTTCAGTGACTTGTTCCTGCTTACACAGCCACTATCAGAGTTGAGATTTGAACTCGGGCCTTCCTGACACCAAAACTCACATTCCATGGGCTGCTTCACAATGCCTATTTAACCGCAACTACGGTAACTCATATTGATAGAGCATTTTAAAGTTTACAAAGTACTTTTTCCATAATTCAGGGTGGGAGGTTAGGCACTGCAAATGTCATTATCTCTATTTTATGGCTTGGGAAACTTAGTTTAAGAGATTCTATAAAAGGCACTATGGCTGGTATAAAAGAAGATAGAAAAGCAAAGGAGTTTAGGGAGCATCTGGCACAACATTCTCATTTCATAAATGTGGAAACTGAGGCCTAGAGAAGGAAAATAATTTGTCTAAGTTAACACAGGTCACAAGTAGCAGCAGTGTCCAAACTAGCATGTAACGATTAGGACAAAGTCCCAGGGCATTGACATCTGGGTAAGAACATACCAGCTCCCCTCCCCACGGTGGCCAGTCACACAGTGGAACTACCACCTTATGTGAGTCCCCCAGTGTCATGTCTCCATGGTCCCCATATCCCTAGGACTTGCCCAGGAGTACAAGCCAAAATCTCTGGCGAACTGGCCACCCCCTCATCCACATTAACCACATCTACCAGTTGGACAGTCTTCTATGCCACACCCCACCTCCCCCAAGTGAATGTTCCCCATGGAAAATTATTCCTATTATGGCTTTGAGTAGCAGAGCTGGGATTGAAGCCCAAGTCTCCTGACTCCAAGCCCAATATGCTTTGTACCACCACGTGACCACTGCCCTGAAATAATGCTTTTTTAACATAGCAGGCCATAATAACTGTTGAAATGAATTCAGGATGAAAAATCTTCCTGCTTGGATATGTCCATGTGTCAATAGAATGATAAATGCATTTACCACAATACAGATTAATCAATTCACATGAATAGTGATATATCAAGTCATCTTTACAGGAGAAAAAGAAGGTTTACCTATGGTAAACTATATATTTTTTTCCTTTAGAGAATCCTGATACAAAACATCTCTAGCTAAGGTCTTCACCAACTTCTATTTCTTTGCCTGTGCTTCCATTCCACTCTAAGGCCTCCTTCCAAAAAGGTTCCTCTTCATGCTAGATCATTAACATCCATTTCCAGTTTCCCAGTCAGCAGCTATTACCCACTCCAGCCACATAAGCCTCTACAGGCTTAGAACAATGACTATCTGTTCCCTCCTGTTAGATTTCCAGAAACAGGCTTTAGAGCTGTACCATGTGTTTATCTTTCTTCATACTCCCGCAAGCAGCCCCTCCATGACTCACACATATACACAAAGCCAAAGGCCCTGAATGGTTTGTTTATTCTCCTGGGCTACATGGCCCTGGGCTGGGGTTCTCAGTGTGGGCAACAGATCAGAGAATCTGGGCAAAGGTGCGTCATTTTACATGGATTCAAGTACAAACAAAATTGCATGTAGTTAGGCTCTGCCTAGGAACCTTTAAGGAAATTCAGAACTAACCATGAAACTAAGTTTTGGCTACTATCTCAGGCTGGACTATTATGCTTTGTATTGTGCTTTTGGGGAAGATAGAGCAAACAGGAAGGCTATTACATGGATAGACTGATAGACAAACAGATAAGTAGATAGAAAAATAGATGATAGATGATAGATGGACTGACAAGTAGATAGAAAGATAAATAGATGTTAGATGATAGATGATAGATAGATGGACTGACAAGTAGATAGACAAATAAGTAGATAGATATTTATAGATAAGTAGATAGATGATAGACTGATAAGTAGATAGACAGATAAGTACATAGATAGATGATGATAGATAGATAGATATAGACAGACAGATGGATGGATAATAGGGTATTATTTAATACTTATCATGTGCCAGACACTTGGATAAGCACTGAATATACAAACACAAGAAGATAAGATACTCCCTACTGTGCTTTTTAAATTATTGTAGCTATACTTTGTTTTATAAAATTATTGCTACTTATATATGAATGGCTATTGCATCCATTTTGGCAGTAAGCATTCATTATTATTAATTAATATTATATATGACTGTAAAGAATTGACCACATGGCAATTAGCACAAGCAGGAGAAAAGCCCCAGAAGACCCATGTTGTCCCTAGACATCATGTGGTCTCCAGGAGAGTTCAGAAGCCCTGCAATACATACAATGTCCTAAAAGGAGAATGGGCACCAAGAGATAGCATTCTGAACCAAGATAGAGCCAAGATGGAGCCAAGATGGAGGCAAGATGGCAACCCTTGCATGGTCAAGGCTTTTTATCCTCTTTGATAGAGGTGTGTCATTATACATTGATCAAAGCTAATTGGTTAGCATCATTAAATTCCATTGTTTGACTTAACCTAAGGTGATCCAAATTAAAATGAGTTCTATGATGACATCAGGGAAAAGTGTGCAAAAGACTCTCTGGAAGGATAAAGGGCAAAGTCTAGGTGTGGTATAATCCCATCAGCTCTTCAATGAGCTAGACAAAAGAATCACTCTCCATCTCTACTGTACCCTTGGGCTGCTCCCAAAACAAAATTAGAACTTCCTCCTAAGAATTGGATTTTCTGGGGTGAGAGGGAGAGGGACTTGAATATGGGTCCCTCCAGTAAACTCATTATTAATAATTATTTTCTCATGCTATTCTTGAGGGATCTGCATAGGAATAGGGAAAAGAGATGTTGGTTGGTTTGTTTTTAAAATTTCTCAATTCAGGATTCAGTACCTAAAGCAAACTCTCTGAACACAAGAGGTATTCTGTAATTGCCTACTGTTTGATTGATTAAATAGCACAGTAATTAAATTAGTACAGTGAAGAGGACAGGGCAGCATGGTGGTGCAGTGAATAGAGCTCCAGGTATGGAGTCAAAGAGACCTGAGTTCAAATCTGGCCTCAGACACTTGCTAGCTATGGGATCCTGGGTAAGTCACTGAACCCTGTTTGCCTTAGTTTCCTCATCTGTAAAATGAGCTGGAGATGGAAATGACAAACCATTCTGGTATCTTTGTCAAGAAAACCCCAAATGGGGTCACCAAGAATCAGACACGACCAAACAGTAACAACAGTGAAGAAAACACTATATCTGGACCAAGGAGTCTTGGATTTTAGTGTAACCTCTTCCATGAATTGGGTGTGACAATAGACAAGTCACTTATAACTTCTCTGTTCTTGAGTTCTCTGATAGGCAAAATGAATTAGAATAATTGCTCCCTTAAGATTCTTTCCAGCTCTAAAGTTATGTGACTTCTACTTTTTCTGTTATCATAAGGTATAGAGAACAGGAGTTCCTTGATCAGTTTGATAAACTTATAGCCTGATGAGTCTTTGCTTAAAATTTGATTGCATCTTGGGTATGTCCTAGGTTAATAATTCTTAGCCTAGGGGAATTAAAAAAATTGATAAAATTCCTTCAATATAATTGTTTCACTTTATACTTCTATGTATTTTATTTTACGCATTTAAAAACATCATTGTGGGCAGCTAGGTGGTGCAGTGGATAAAGTGCTGGCCCTGGATTCAGGAGGACCTGAGTTCAAATCCAGCCTCAGAGACTTGCCGCTTACTAGCTGTGTGACCCTGGGCAAGTCACTTAACCCCCATTGCCCCACAAAACTAACTAACTAACTAACTAAATAAATAAATAAATAAATGGGGAAAAAAAACAAACATCATTGTGAGAAGGGGTCCGTAGGCTCCACCTGATTGCCAAACTAGTCCTTGCCACAAATAAAAGGTTAAGAAGCTCTTAGTAATTGAGTTCTGTCACCTGATGGAATATGTGAGAACAACCCTTTTGTGTTGGCCTATAATATATAGTAGGGAGACTACTTTTTGACCCTTTTGCCTTTTAATAGATCAAGGATTATACTAGCTGTGTGACCCTGGACAAGTCACTTAACTCCAACTGCCTCACCCAAACTGAACAAACAAACAAACCAGAACAAGGATTAACCCTCAGGTCGGGAGGGGAGAGTCAGGGAAGAATGAATAAAATAACCCTACCCCTGACTAATAACCATAATGGATACTTGGATCAAAGAAGCCCCATACTATCAATGACACAGCAGTCATTGACAGGGGAACCATAAGTCTGAGACACAGCAGTCTCTCAGTCCAAGAGATAGCAAGAGGTGGGAGTGAGAACAGTTGAAGGTGCTGTCTCTAGAGGCAATGGCCTTCATTCTTTTATCTACATAGCAGAAATTATGGCTGCTTTTTAGGCGGGAAGAAGCTAGTGGCATGGTGCAGTATTGAGAGTATTTGGAGAGGTAGTAGCAGCGGTTTATGAGACTTCAATGACATCCTATTGTTTTGGGGGCTAGTATGAGAGGTCTGAGTGGTGTAAATTCCTAAACACCACCAGAATCCAGATTTCTATCAGAAAATAAAAAGTTCTTTAGAGTTCTTAAAGTAACATCATCTTACTAGGGAGTTTGCACATGTTATTGGAGGAGTAACAAGGGACAAAGGGTTAGGGTTAGGGTTAGGGTTAGCCATATTGCAGAAGAACAGTAACTATTGACATTGCACCACACTATTAGAGTTAACGATTTGGATATAATAAGTCCAATGGGAGGGAATATTATCTATCTACCAGGTCCAGGTGCATTTCCATTCTGGCAAATAGCCCTGCTGAAAGGAGGGAGAAGACAGGCCAGAGGGTCTAGAAATCACTTTGATAGTACAAAGGAGCGACTGCTCCCAAATCATCCTCCCACAAGAGTTATAACCAACCAGCTCACCTTTAGGGAAGCTTCAGTCATTAATACTCATCTTTTAGGAAATGCTGATATATACCTATATCCACCCACCATAGGATACAATCATTGTTCCCACAGAGAATCATCAGTCTGTGAACTCATCAAGTTGATCAAGAACTCCTGTGATCAGCTTCCCTTTAGTATATTTAGAAAAATCCTATTCTAAATATGAAGTCTTTTGCTTAGATATCATATGAAGCTTCAGAGACGGTTTTCTTTACCTCACTTAGGTGCTTTTTCTGATCATCTATGCAAAAGCAATGGGAGAAGAGACGCTGATAAAATTACAAATGACCAACAGTCGTATGATGAGGAATTAGGAAACCTGATTTCTTGTCCTCATTGTGACATGAATCAGCTAAGTGATCTTGGTTAATTAATCTGCTAATAAATCACTCAACAAGCATTTGCTTAAAGCCCACTATGCATCAAGCACTCTCTCAGGAAAAGGGGATACAAATAAAAAATAAAATAAAATTGCCCATTCCTTCAGGGAGCTTATATTCTATTGAGAGGAAAAAAAATCACGTCCATATAAGATATATGTTGCCATGTAAGTTGTATATATTTCCACATGGGTTTGTCTAAATGCCTTCATGGGGAGGCTTTGATAGATATTTTTGGAATCATATCCACCTCTCTCTAATTCCTACCTTAAAGGGAGCCAGAGAAGAAACTTTGAGGCTAGCTATTCTGAGCTCCTCAGAGAGCGGGTACTGTTGTCATTCAATCATTTTTTCAGTTGTGTCCAACTCTTCATGACACTTTGTGGGATTCTCTTGGCAGATATTGGAGTGGTTTGCCATTTCTTTCTCCATCTCATTTTACAAATAAAGATACTGAGACAAACAGGGTCACTGAGGCAAAAAGGTAACTTGCCCAGGGTCACACAGCTAGTATATGTCTGAGGCCAGATTTGAACTCAGGAAGATGAGTCTTCCTAACTACAGGCCCAGCACTCTATCCACCATGTCATCTAAATTCCCCATGCTACTAGACTAGGATTATATCTATCTGCCCCTTTAACTATTGCTAGTCTAGGAGAAATGATTTTTTTGTTTTAAGCTGTTTTCTTAGACACTCTTCCTTGAAGGATAGGGGGTGCAATTTACAAAAGAAGGCTTGTATCCTTCCCACAAAATGCTAATTACACCAAAGATTATTGTAAACAATAAAGAATGTATTCATTTACCTGGGCAAATAGCCAACAGATATTGGAGAAGCTGAATATACCAGATAATACATAGAGTGAGCTCTCCCACCGGGAGTAAGATGTCTCAGTTCAACTGAGAATCCTGAAACTTACCCATGGGTAATTCCCTGAAATCTCTAGGGAGCCAAGATAGATATCAGGAACCTGTTGAAATACTTGCTATCCTATACAGGTCTGTTTTCTGAGTTCTGCTTTCTCTCTCCCTCCCTCTCTGTCTCTCTTTCTCTTTCTCTCTGTCTCTGTCTCCATCTCTGATTGTCTCTGTCTGTCTCTCTATCTCTCTCTCTAGGTGCATATGTGTATCTGTCTGTCTGTCTCTGTCTCTGTCTCTGTCCCTGTCTTTCTCTGTCTCTCCTTGTCTGTCTCTCACATACACATAAAACACATATACATACATGTATGTATAGAAAAATCTACTTATTTAACATTTTAATGCTATGCCTATGGAATAAACTGAGTTACTTTATAAAACCAGACAAAGAAATAACAAAAATTCATTTGGAATACCAAAAACAAAACAAAACATAGTCTCAAAGAAAATAATGAAAAGGGTACAAATGAAGCAGGCACAGTATTACTATCCTTCAAACTATATTATTAACTTATAAGCATCCAAACTATTTGTTACTAGATAACTTGGATCCATGATCATACTGGTAACAAAGAACTCCCAGGTGAAGAAACTCTTTCCATGATATAGCCCATCAACTTAAATAGAAGTTATAATTTTGGAGCCGGTATGGAATTTAAATGATTTGCCCAGAATCACCCAAGTAGTATTTTTCAAAGGTAGGACTTGACCCCAGATTTTACTGATTCTTAGTCTGATTTTTGATTCATTATGTTTTCTCTTGATGGTGGTTGACAAACAAAAACATATTTCAGTGGAATAGAATGGATACACAAAAAATAGAACCATTTGAAAATAGTAGCCTAGTGCATTGTAAAGTCAAGAACATGAATTACTGAAGAAAGGATTACATTTTTTAAGAATAACTTACTGAAAAATTGGAAGTAGTTGGGCAGAAATTAGGTTTAGAGCAGTATCTTCTATCATACATCACAATAAGCCCCAAATGGATTTATGACCCACATACAAAAGATGGCATCAATAATGGGTTTTTTTAATTTTTTATTTATTTAATTTTTAATTTATGGAATAAAACAAGCATTTTCATAATGGAATATGATAAATATAATTAAAAGATGATTGCACATGAAAGTATAAATCTATTGTGTACAGCTGGATATTCCTTTTAAATATGTAATAAAGTTATCACGTAAATTTCTTTTTTTCCTTTTCTTTCTTCCCTTCTCCCCTCCCCGCTCTGGAGATGGCTGTCTGTCATTAGACACAACTATATGTGTGTGTGTGTATATATATATATGTATAAATAATTCTATACATATTTCTATTTATCATTTCATTCTCTGGATGTAGACAGCATCTTCCTTCATATGTTCTTTGTAGTTAATTTGAGTTTTTATAATAGTCAAAATGACTTATTTGCTCAAAGGCCTTTGTAAAACAATATTGATGTTACTATATAAAACATTCTATTGATTCTGCTCATTTTACTCTTCATTATCTCATGTGTCTTTCCATGTTTTTCTAAGATCATTGAGCTCATCTTTTTTTTTTCTTTTTTTGCAGGGCAATGAGGGTTAAGTGACTTGCCCAGGGTCACACAGCTAGTAAGTGTAAAGTGTCTGAGGCCAGATTTGAACTCAGGTACTCCTGAATCCAGGGCCGGTGCTTTACCACTGCGCCATCTAGCTGCCCCCTCATCATTTCTTATAACATAATAGTATTCCATCAAAATCACATACCACAACTTGTTCAGCCATTCCCCAGTTGATAAGTATCCCCTCTATTTCTAGTTCTTTGCCACCACAAAGAGAGCTGCATAAATATTTTATAACATATCGGTTCTTTTCCTTTTCTCTAATCATCTTTGAATGAATGAAATTAGAATAGCATAAGATCACATCCTTTTCATAACTTTAACTAGAAGGAGAATTCTTAATCTAACAAACCATAGAAGAGATCAAAACAGAAAAAAAAAATGAACAATTTTGACTCCATAAAATTCAAAAGTTTTTTGGACACATAAAATCAACATACACAGGATAAGAGGAGGAGAGGGGGCGGGGCAGCGCGGCCGGGGCGGACTAGGAGAGACGGCTGAGCGTGTGCCTGGCGCTGGTGCCGCCGCCTCTTCGCCTTCGCCATGATTATCCCGGTGCGCTGCTTCACGTGCGGCAAGATCGTGGGCAACAAGTGGGAGGCTTACCTGGGGCTGCTGCAGGCCGAGTACACCGAGGGAGATGCTCGGGACGCGCTGGGCCTGAAGCGCTACTGCTGCAGGAGGATGCTGCTGGCGCACGTGGACCTCATTGAGAAGCTCCTGAACTACGCACCCCTGGAGAAATGAGCCCCGCGCCCCGAAGGCCCGCATCAGCCGCCTGCAGGGGGACCTCCAGAGATGGCAATAAACCTGCTATTGGCGCCGGGAAAAAAACAAAACAAAATAACGAAAAAAACCCAAGGTACACAGGATAAGAAAGCTGAAAAAATTTCCATAAAATGTCACTGATAGTCCAATATCTATGATATATAGGAAACCAATACAAATAACACCAAGAGCTATTCACTAATAGATAATAATAATAATACCTAAACTTTTTTTAGTGCTTTAAGGTTTGAAAGCAAATTAAACATATTATCTCATTTGTTTTCTTTATTCATAACAACCCTGTGAGTTGGGTATTATAATTATCTCCAATTACGCATGAGAAAACTCAGTTTGAGTGAAGTTAAGTGATTTGCCCAGGGTTACATAGCCAGTAAGTACTTGTCAGGATTTAAACTCAGGTCTTCCTAATTTCAAGTTCAGTGTTCTATTATATCAGGGCTTCTTAAACTTTTTTCACTAGCAACCCCTTTTCACTCAAAAAATTTTTGCACAACCCTGAGTATATAGGTATATAAAATAGGTATCCATAACCTTTTACCATTGCCAAATTTATTGCAGACCCCCACATTCAGTTACATGACTTCATATGGGATCGCTACCCCACCATTTTAAAAGCTTTGTATTATATCACTTACATGTTGATAAATGGAGTATGGAATAAATATTTATATGAAATCTACTGTTTTGGTCACCGTGGTAAGCGCTTTATAAATATCTCATTTTATCTTCACAACAACCCTGGGAGGTAGATGCTATTATTATTCCCATTTTATAGTTGAGGAAACTGAGGCAAAGCAAGGTTAAATGAATCACAAGGGTCACACAAGTAAGCATCTCAAGTTAGATTTCAACTCAAGTCTTCCTGACTCTAGGCCATTCATTGTTCTATCCTTTGCTCTACCTAACTGCTACCAAAGCAACTTTTAAATGATTAGAGGATATTAATAGTTTTAGGAACTGAAAAAAATATACACAATCATCTGGAAATATGTACAAATTAATGGTAAGAGAAATGCAAATTAAAACAATCCTGAGGTTTCACCTCACACAATAGAAAACATGGGGACTGTTAAGGTTAGAGGACCTGTGAGAAGGGAAAGCTGTGAATTGGTTTAAACCATTCTGGATATAAATTTGAATCATGCAAGAAAAGTGACAAAACTTTCAAGCCCTTTCACCCAGAAATCCCATTAGTGGATTTTTACATAAAGAAAGTCAAAGACCAAAACAAAGGTCCAATAGACTATATATTCATGGCAGCACTTTATATATATGCATATATGTGTGTGTACATATATATGTATGAATTTGCAAGAAAAAGGAAGTCTGTCGAAGACTGAGGAAAAATTGTAGGATGTGAATGTGATAATAGTATACTATTTAACAGTAAAAAAAAATGGTGAATATGAGACATTCAGAAAAATGTGGGAATCTTTGTACTGACAGTGAGATAAGAACCAAAATAACAATAGGCACAATGCCTATAACAATGGAGATAAAAAGATAAGGAAAGGAAAGTCTAACTGAGTAACTGAAAAAACAAAACAATGAAGATCCCTGAGAAGAGATAATTTACCATACCTCCCTGTTCATGGAAGAGGGAAAATATTTTATAAATTATCTGATATGATTACTAGATGTTTTTGCTTAATTATTACTCTGTCACAAGGCTGGGTTCCATATGCACTTTTATTTTTTTTCCCCAGAAATGACTTTTACATAAAAACAAATTCAACAATAAAACTTATTAAAAGAAAGGAAAAGAAAAGAGGCTGTGAAAGAATTAACTACATATAAAGCACCAGCCCTTGAGTTCAAATCCAGCCTCAGACACTTAACACTTAACACTTAACACTTACTAGCTGTGTGACCCTGGGCAAGTCACTTAACCCCAATTGCCTCACCAAAAAAAAAAAAAAGAAAGAAAGAATTAACTACATAGATAGTTTAGTTGTCCAAGGTAAAATTATCAAACAAAACTAAATTTGTAAGTAAGTCTCATGTTGTTCTAGGTCAATAATACAGAGGTTCTCTCTCAAATGCTTATTAGCTGTGTCCTTGTCTCTTCACCTTTCTCTTTCCCATCTAAAAATGGGAATAAGCATAGTACCAAATTCACAAGGTTGTTGTGAGGATCAAAGGAGCTGTAAAGTACTATGCAAGCCTTTACAAATGCAGTTTCTATACAAATTCAAAATATGTTTGTTATTGTATTAATTTTTATTATCCTATTTTGTTATTATGTATTTTTGTTATTATGTTACTAATGTTCTGGGTCTTCCTTGTTTTACTTGTTCCATTGATTCATTTTTTTCTGAGTTTTTAAAAGCACTTTCTAATACTTTTAATGATTCATACTTTAGAATATATTTTGAGAATTGGTAATATAAATCTTTCCTATTTAAAAAAAGTTCTTTTCACTTGATTTTTTTCCTCCAAATGAATTCTATTATAATTTTATTCATTTCCATCAAGTAATAAATAACTTGGCAATTTAATCAGCATTGTACTAAATCTGCAAATTAATTTATGTACTATCATTTTCATTACATTGGCATGGCTTAACCATTTACAATGACTAATTCTCCAGTTATTTAAATTTTCTTTTATTTCTATGAAAATGTTTCATAGTCATATTTATGTAAGTCCTGAGAGTGCCTTGATAGTTGGTAGATGTTTTTATTAAAAATTTGGAACATCTGTGTGTCATCCTTGCTTAAGGCCAAGCTAAAACTTCTATCTATCATTCCAATTTTTGTATATGTGCTGCCAAAGCAAGCACCAAGTTAAAATTGTTAATAGATTCCATTGGCTAGTCATTGGAAGAAGTACAAAGATTAGAGATAGTGCCTGCTATCAAAGAGAATAATTATGGTTTAGATAAAGCCAAAGGCAACATATTGATAATGGGTCATGGGCCAGGGCTTAAGAACATCTTGAGGGTAGCAAACTTTGAGGAGATGTCAAGAAGGATAGTTAAGCTTTTCCATAAAATATCTCCTGGTATCACTATCAAAACGAGAACATGGATTGTGACTTAAGTCTTACTCAATATCATATAGAATCACAAAGATAGAAGGACTTTTTAGATGCAATGAAGTCTAAATTCCTGCCCAAGGAATAAATTCCCTCTACAACATTGCTGATGAGTGGATTTTTGCTTGAATATCCCCAATAATGGGGAGATCCATTACCTCATGAGGCAACCCATTTCATTTTCATCTTCTGGTGACTCTACTTGTTCGGAAATTCTACTGTATCCTGATCCAGAATCCTCTTCTCTTTAACTTACCACTTATATAACTATGAATCTTTCTTTTTCTTTTGAGACCAACCTAGAACATTTGATCCATGCCTAGTCCAATGTGGAATTCATAGAGACCTTTGAACAAAGGGGAAAGAATAGAGTTCTAGAGTTCCATAACCCAGAGTCATCAGGAGACCACCAAACCTGATGGAAATCTGCACTGTGGCCTGGAGTCATCCTGCCCCAACTAATTGCCTATGCTCTGGGTTACAGAGAGGTTTTTCCAAAATACTGCAGGTATGACTACTAGGAGAAGGAAGAGTTTCCTGGGAGAGATTTTTAAAACTACAGAAAGGGAAAGAAATGTCTCCAGGATAAGCTTACTTCCACCATTGTTTTTGCTGCAGTAAAGGTGTAGGGTAGAGAATTTTTATTATTTTTTTTTTAATTTTTTTTTTTTTGCAGGGCAATGAGGGTTAAGTGACTTGCCCAGGGTCACACAGCTAGTAAGTGTCAAGTGTCTGAGGCTGGATTTGAACTCAGGACCTCCTGAATCCAGGGCCGGTGCTTTATCCACTGTGCCACCTAGCTGCCCTAGGGTAGAGAATTAAATCTCTGGGAGGAAGACGACAAGCAGAGGAGGAATCACTTTGCTTTGTAGGGTGCTTTGTAGAGCCTCCAAATTTCCTTCCTCTTATCAAAGAGCCATTCAAAGTGACCTATTTATCTAAGAGAAGAGACAAATTGCCAATGGTACCAAATGCATTGTCTTAATTTGGTACATCATAGTTGGTATAAAAAATGGATATTTGTTGTTTAACTTAAGATATCTAGGGAATTAGGGTGGGGGTACAAGAAAAAAAGTATATATCTAGATGATAAGCACCAGTAAAACAAGAATAAAATCTGATCTCTGAGGTGACAGAACATATATAGAGCTCAGCCACAAGGAGATACTCTCAGTCTTGGAAGAGATAATCTTCAGGACAAGTCAATAAGAAATATAAGGCCCACTTAATATTACCTGATACATTTGCTCATATTCTCACGTTTCTCATACTCATTGATATCTTACTTATGATCCCTGCTATTTGTTCCCAAGTCCTTGAAACATGAACCTACTATAGTCTTAAGTGAAATTATTTTAAATAACAATTCATGTTCATATAATGCTTTACAAAGCACTTTTATTACAACAGATCCATGTGTTATGGTGAAAATAGGTGGGGGTTTGGGGTAGGGGTTCAGGATAGGGGTTCTTAAGAATTCCTCTTTAAAGAATTATACCCTCTTGTACACAAATCCAATTAGAATAAAATAATAGTTTATTTAGGTGCTAGGGAAAGGAAACTAAGAGAGACTTGGACTTCTTCTTATGGGAGGAAGGCATGGCACAGAGACATGGCTCTGAGATACCTATCTCCTCGAGCAGGAAACAGGCGGATACTTTTGTGTGTGTGTGTGTGTGTGTGTGTGTGTGTGTGTGACAGTTGGGATTAAGTGACTTGCCCAGAGTCACACAGCTAGTAAGCGTCAAGTGTTTGAGGTCGGATTTGAACTCAGGTCCTCCGGAATCCAAGGCTGGTGCTTTATCCACTGCACCACCTAGCTTCCCCAGGCATATACTTTTATAGAGGTCCAATGGTAGTTCAATGAGGTGATCGTCTGACTGAGGACCATCCTCCACTGGTGGTGGCTGGGGGAAGCTGGGTGAGAGGCAGCTCTGGATCTCTCAAGCCTTCTCTCTGCTCCTCAAGCCACAAAGGCAGCCGCCACACCTAATCTTATCTCCCCCAAGGGTGGAGGAAACTGGTTAGGTGTGTCTGTCCTTTGGTTTAGTTTCTCAAGGAGAAGGTTTTTTTTGATTTACCCCACAAAACTTCTGGGGTACCCAGGACCATTCAAATGAGGTACCCAGGCCCATAACATATGACATAGGTAATAGGTTCCCATTTTATAGATGAGAAAAATCAGGATCCAAGGCAGTTCACAATTTGCCCACAATTGCACAGCTAGTTAGAGATTTTATATCTAGGATGAGAATAATGTCCTCTTAGTTAAATACTACCCCTATGAATCTTTGGTTGGTCTAAGGTTACCTGGGCAGGCTAGAACCAAATGGAAGCTTAGGGCAGGGATAGGAGGCCAGAATAAAGGTTAAAAGCAGGGCTAAAAATGGGAAATATTACATAAAACTAATTCCATCTGGAAAATACATAGAATGTTGGAATGGGACAAGAGAGAAACTATTTATCCATATTTTTTTTTATTATAAAGGGATTAGACTTTGTTTGACCATAGTGGAAGTTACAGGGAAGGTATTCATGCTTTGGGTAAGGGTTTTCACGTACTCAGATAATACTCGACCCTAATCAACTGGGCATATAGTTTATATTTTTCTTTCATTTTCCAGGGTTCCAGATAAAGGAATACTTTAAGTCTTGAAGATTATTGCATTCTTTTAAAAAAACACATAGAAAAGTAAAGAAGGTTTAGAGGGTAACATAGACAAGTGTTCCAGCTTTTAGAACTAACATGCTGAATTTAGTATATACTTTAAAAAATAACACAAGCATTATGTAGTAAGAGCCACAATTTCATATTAGGTAATCTTTCTTTTCTTTGTGCATGAAGATGTCCAGTTGACGTTTGCCAAATTCAGAAGAGCAAAAAAATGTAAAGGCTTTTAAAAATAAGATTACTGTTCCTTCTTACTAAGCAGAATGCATTCAAAAGAAATCATTGTAACTTATCACACGGAATGGTTATGCTTTCTGATAAGCACTATGCAATAAATCTCAGAAAAACACATAATCTTTTTTATTAAACAGAGAATGATTCTTTATCTAGTAGAACCATATTTGTGCAACATCAAAGGGATGGTATCTGAAATTGACACTATAGGCATATCATTTTGGCAGTTCCTTAAAGATTTTTCTTCCTTGACCGAGTCATGTTCCTTCCTACCAGCCAGTTTCAGGTACCTTGTAACCTTAATTACATAACACAAACCCACTTAATAAAATAACACCACAAATTCAAGTGAGGTTATTAGTAGATCATTTTTCTGACTGAGTTTAGTAAAGCTTCCCTCTTTTCCCTCCCCCACCATTGTTGCCAAACCTAAATTACTGTCTTAATCTTTTACCTGAAGGGAGGCACCAGGGCTCACTCTTAGGCTTTACCCCATTCACAAAGTAGTTAAAACATTACAAATAAGGATGTGTGACTATAATCGTAATCATTTTTATTTTTTATTTCTAGACAAAGGACTATTTTAAGGGGTCCAAATCATCTATCCTTGTTTTACACCTTAGATTATTTTGTAATAATTATAAATATCCCAAATTATTACATAATCAGCTTTGTTTGTACCTTCCCCAAAGTCACTGGTAGTGGAATGCTTGATACATACATGGTTCTTTATAGGTGCCTGTGGAATTAAAACGTTGTCTTGTTTGCATAAGATTAGTCCTAATGGGGGGGGGGGGAGGGAGCAGCTAGGTGACACAGTGGATAAAGCACTGGCCCTGGGTTCAGGAGGGCCTGAGTTCAAATTCGGCCTCAGACACTTGACACTAGCTGTGTGACCCTGGGCAAGTCACTTAACCCTCATTGACCTGCAAAACAAATAAAAATAAAAAAAATAAGATTAGTCCTAATGAATATTATGTGAAGTTCTATCACATCAACCAGATGAAGCTTCTTGGGAGGCAATGGAGAACAATATGTAGAAAGCACATGATTTTTCTACAAAGAACAATAAGTCTCATGTTTGCTATTGTATGATTTTGAGCAAGTCACTTAACATCTTGGGTTCTCAATGTCCTCATCTATAAAATGAAACAGTTGGATTAGATCATGTGAAATGTGTCCCTTCTAGCTCTTTGAGTCCATGGAATAAAAAACTGAATAAAAGAGCCAGAGGGTTGAAATAGTAAGGATGGGGTCACACAAAGGATATTTAAAAAATTAATATTAGGGGAGACCCAGAATTTTATTCCTTGCTATGATCTTTGCAGCCACCTTCATAGGCAGGCAATAATAGCACATTCTTTCAGCCTTGCTGTGATTGTTGATTTTTTTAAAAATGTATTTACCTGAGTTGAGCAAAAAGTTACATTAAAGGTTCTCTTGCACCTGTATCTCCAATTAATATCACAAAAATAAGACAAAATTCTGTGACAGAATCTACTATGGAGATAACTAGGTTTAGTGACTTACTAAAAATCTGCATGTGGCATGAAACATGGAGACATATGCTTACCTAAGGTGTTCATCAATAGAGGATGGAGGCAAGGAGGGTGAACTACACAAGGACCAACCAAACAAAAGAAGCTTCCCTATTAATGGGTATATGTCCCAAATGTTCCTGATTGTAAACAAATGATTGCCTCAAGCCCTGGAATAAAATAAGATGAGTTAACTTAATATTCATTGGAAAGAAATTTCACTAACCATTCCCAAGCCAGCTGAGATCTCTTTTCTTATATGGGGAAGAATATGTTTATAGAGCATTAGGATTCAGCAACAGGTATGAAATTTCTCCTAGTGAAACCCAGTCACCCACCCATAATTTATATAACCAGAGTGACTATTCTATAATTCAAGAAATCTCCCATATAGTCAATGTGATTCTCTTTCCAACTCCTAAATCCCTCCCCTTCTATATTAAAATTTCACAGTGTCTTCAAATTTCTTGACAGAATGGGAGAGCAGGAACTGCTCTAATATAGAAATAGAGTTGTTTATTTTTGCAAAAGAAAGTGCTGCACGTAATTACTATTTTGTAAAATATTAGTGACTATCAACATTCATTTTTTTTGCTCTTTTTTTCAAATAAAAGTATTTCACCTTTGTTTACTGTAGCCTAAATCTGTTTCATCAATTACTATGGTCCATAGCACTATGCTCTGTTATCTGGAAAGATGGCATTTGTAATACAATGAAAAAATAAACAATTTTTAATGTGAAGGAAAATTTTGCAGAATTTGCACGTTGCAGCATAACACTTGTTACATCCTTGAAACAGGTATATATATATATATATATATATGTATGTATATATACACACATATACATGTATGTGTACATATATGTATGTGTGTGTGTATATATATACTCTCCCATCTTTACACAGGAAATAGTTAGCTATGTATTAGGAGAAACTTGGTCTCATCCTTTCACCAGGGTATGATGCATGATTATAGCTTATATGGTCAAAGTACTTCTTACATGATATGTTTAGCTGAGGTTATAGCTTAACTCATAATTTTATTAGCTTTAGGATTTTCAAAATACTTTACAAACAAGGTATCATTTGGTTCTCACAACCACCATGTAAATTCTGAAGTTCATAGCACAATTCTGAAGTTCATAGCACAATTTTAAGGATAATGGAATTTGGCAAGGGTGAAGTGATTCCCTTAAAATCATATAGCCAGTAAAGTGACAGAGCTCAAATAAGAACCCAGGTCTTCACTCCACCAAATCTAGTGGGTGTTTTTTTTTTCATTCTCTCATGCTGATCCTTTCAACTTTTCTGATAAGCACTAACAATATATTTCAGTGGTTCCATTTATTAATTGCCATACTAATTTGTGATGTGAAGGGGAATGTTTGAAATCAATAACTCAAAACTAAGGCTCTCAGAGAGCACAAAAGTGTCCTAAATATCAAATAGAAAATACAAGTTGGTTGGGTAGTTTTCATTTTACTTAATAGTTAATAATAAAGGCTAATATTTATATAGTGCTTTAAAATTTGCAAAGTGTTTTATAAATATTATTTCATATTATCTTCAACCCTGGGAGCTAAGTAAGTGGTTATTTATTAGCTAATTTTGTCCCCATTTTACAGAAGAGGAAATTGAGGCAAATGACAGGCTAAACGTGTTGCCCAGGGTTATACAGCTAACATGTGTATGAGGCCACATGTGAATTTAGGCTTTCTTGACTCCAAGTCCAATGCTTTATTTACTTAGCTACCTAGCTGCTTCTAGGGTCATGGATTTGGAGTTGGAAAAGATCTTGGAGACAATTAAATCTAATCCCTTCATTTTACATATGAGAAACTGAGTCTGAGAAAGGTTGATTTAAGATATTCCCACAGTCATATACTAATTAATTTCTCAACTCAAATATTCCCTGACTCTACATCCAGTGTTCTCCTCTACTCTATGACTGTGCCAACATAGTCTGCATGAATGCAAAATAAGTTATTAATACAAGTAAGAAAATTGTGCAAAAAAGAAAATATTCATGAAAAGATCAGATTTCTTCTAATTTAAACAAAATTAAATAAATCTATTATATTATCCCTCTATTCCATTTTCTGGAACACAAAAGGTACATTTCACATTTTACAAAAACCAAGTGGACAAAGAAATGCATATTACCTATATTTGTGACATGCTTTTAGGCAAGCAGCTCCACTATCTTAGTCAATCAACACATATTTCTTGAACTGGCACAGATAAGAGATAGTGAACTAGGGCTAGAGTTGAGTGGAGAAGAAGAGCAGCCTAGATCACTTTTGAGAATTTGTCCAACTCTTTTAGGAATCCTAAACTGTTCCTTGCCAAAGAAGCCTATCTTTATTTATTCTAATTTATTTTTTTAAGCATAGTAATTGCCAGATCTTGAGTTAATGACTAAAACTCATGAGACACTAAGATCTCAGATGAATCAAAACTGCAAGTGATCCATAGGGCCATCAAAAAGACACAGGGTGAGTGGCAGTAGAGTGTCAGTTCCTTGAAGGCAGAGATTCTATTGTCTGTGCATCCCCAAGTCGCTAGCACAATACCTTGTGCATGGTAGGAAGAAGTGCTTATTGAATTAGATCAAGGTAGACTGGAGCATACTGTCAATAATAACTTGGTTAAATATAATGCATCATCAAGGAAATATCCAACTGGAGAAAGAAATGGACTAATCATATAGTAAGTGAAGGATGGTCAGAACAAATGCTGCATTTGTATCCATGAAATATGGAAAGATACAGAAGAATGCCTTAAGTATGTGGAATAGGTAAAGGGTTCACCTCCCCACTCTGGTACTTACTAGTTGTATAATCTTGGACAAGCCTTTTATCCTCTCTGAGCCTCAGTTGCTTCATCTGTAAAATGGGTAAGATGAGTCCTATAGCAACTACCTCACAGAATGGTCATAAGTCTCACATGATATAATGTGTGTAAACTGTTTTGTAAATTTTATAGTACTCTGTAAATGTCAATAATCATTATTCCCTTTGTTATCTTACATGAGAGATTTCCAGAAAGCCATGAACAAGACTCACACATGATGATTAAGCATTTGTGATTTATAGTCTATGTCTCTGAAAGGAGAATACATTGAAATTTTTGAAGAAAATATATTCAACCTCCTTGGGTTCTCCCCTGCCTTGCTCTCTTCCTGTTGCCATCTCTTCCAGGAGGCAGAAGAGCACTATACTGATAAAGAAAGTAGTAATTTCTACAGAAGTCAATTGACTGATTCCATCTATTAGATAAAGCTTTCATTCTTCACTTGTTGCTCTCAGGTAACATCTAAGTTAATTAAAGAACATTAAACATAAAAAAACCTAAAGAAGGTGTGTTCACTAAAATCAGAGGTAGGATAGAAGATGTAGAAAGTGTGAACCAAGAGAGCCTCATCAAGTTGATGAAGCTAAAGGATATGGTATCTCTAACAGGAGAGTCATTTAGTTCTAAATGATATTTGAAGGAAATAAGAAGAACAGCAATCGAGATGGTGAAGAAACTTTGATTCCATGCTATGTGAGGATCACTTAAAGAAACTAGGTATTTTTTACCCTGGAGAAGAAAATATTGGGAGAAGCAAGAGTAAAATATCCTTTCTGTAATTATTTGAAGGGTTGTCACGAGGTAGGTGAATTAGATTTGTTCCATTTAGTCCCAGAGGAAGAAAATAACAGTAGAAAGAACAATAGATTTAGCATTAGAGAACCTGGATTCAAATCCTGCTACTGACATTTACTACCTATATGAACTTGGGCAAGCCATTTAACCATTGTTGGTCTCCATTTCCTTATGTGTAAAATGAGAAAGTAGAAGTAGATAATCTCTAGGGTCTTTCTGTATATGGGCCTTTCTGTCTTTGAACTCCTTAAGGTAAATATCTTCCATTGGGATCTCTGAGTCAAAAGTAAGGACATTTGATTCCTGTTTTCCCTTCTGGAAGAGAGCTGGGTGAGAAGAATCTAGGGAGAAAGAAAAGGTGGTGGCAGTTATCACTGAGGGAAAAGAGGAGAGCTAAGTTCTGGGGCAATTCAAAGATGAAAGAAAAGGAGAAGGGGAAACTAAACTGGAAATGATCATTTTCTCTGGGGAGTTAATGCCAACTATTAGCTCCCCCATAATACCACACATATGTTAACACATATGGTTTGGCTGTGAGTTTGCTGAGGCACAAGTCAAAACTTGGGAATTGTTTTGTAACAATGAACCAATGGGCTGGCCAAAACTTGCATTGGCTGAAACTAGTAGGTTTTCTTTCTTCCATTTTTCCTTCTTTTCTTTTTTCTTTCTTTCCTTCCTTTCTTCCCCCCCCCCCCTCACAGCATAGCAAATAGTCCTGGGAAATTGATATTTCCCCTTTCAATCTTATTGTAGGTTTCCATTGTTAGTAATGATATTTCTCAGCTTATAAGTGTTTTCCATACAAGTAAGTGAAAATTAGGATTGTTTACATCAGAGTAATGATGGATCACCAAAGCATCCCAGAAACTTACAATGTCAGAAAACTATGAGGTAATTTATTGGGTCATCCCCCATTCTACACCCACAGCACTGAAAGGATGATCTCTACATTTCATTCTCTTTTTGTCATTGGTTTTCTCAGGAGAGCTATAGACACACAAAATGTGTGCATGCATACACACATGTATATATGTATGCACATGTATGTGCATACATGTTTACATGTGTGTCTCTCTGTGTATTTGTGTTATGTTCATAGTATTATATACAACTTATATATGTGTCTACATATATATGTATATATCAGAATGTATGTATACACACATTAATGGCAGTGGGATTTCAATAGGATCTCTCAAGATTTTTTAATAAAATCTCTTGGGGACATGCTGTCAGTGCATTTGGATTTATAATATGGCAAAAGAATTCAAAAGTTCTCTCATAGACTGCTGACTTGTTCAATTTCAGGTGTTAAGAAACACAAGGAGCAAAATTCCCACTATTGTGGAGAACGATTTGTTAAAAATATACAGTTTAAGAGTCTTGAAAATGAATAAAATTTCAAAGGGAGGAGATCCTCACAGATAAACCCTTCTCATTTCTAAATTCATATTCATTTCTGAAACAGAGACTAAAGTATCTCAAAAAGCCTCCCAAGAATGTTATCTTTTGTACTCAACCCCAGTATTTGCTGCCAACCCCAAAGCTCACAAAGCTGATTTTATGAGAACAGATTCTGTTCATGCAGCAAACATAGCCAAGTAAATGGTATTATTTAGCCCCAAATGTTTTCCCCCTCCAGCTCTGTTTCACTGCTCTTAATAGCAAGCAATGGCATTGAGAAGATAACCTAGGATTTCAGTAGGTGGGACAGTTTTAAGAACCAAATGGCTAGATTTAGAGGCACCCCCCCCTCCTCTGGTAGACACACCTGGGCCTCTTTCCAAGAATCATTGGCACTGGCAAATGTCTCCTCACTAATCCTTTCCATAAGACCCTTCTCCATAGTCCCAAATTCTTTCGAATTAGATTTATGCATCAATCAATCAATTAACAAACATTTATTTAGAATCCACCCTGTGTTAAGCATAGGAACACAAAGACAAAAGTGAAACAGTCCCTTTTCCCAAGAAGCATACATTCTACTGAGGATAGACAATATGTCCATAAATGCATAACTAGTTCCTGATTAGTGTGAGTAAGGAATCCCATGACTTGGTCTCATTATTTGAATCCACACTGCATATTTTCAATGGGCTGAAACTAAACACCATATTTTATCCAATTATAACTCCTAATAATATGAGTAAGATTATACATGCACACCCACGATACAATATTCTTGCTAATCTCCATATACATAATAGACAAAATACCACTTTTAATTGGCAGGGTGGCAGAAGCACTAAAGGTTTGTGGATAAGCAAAGGTAAAATTTGACACAATCTGAATCTTGAAGAAAACTATGGATTATAAAAGGCAGAGATTAGGAAAGAGTGCATTGCTGGCATGGGAGAGAGCCAGGGTAAAGTCACAAAGATAGAGTGGGAAAGTAGAGTATTATGGGAATAGAAAGAAAAGTAGTTTGATTGACCACAGAATGTACGAACAAGAATAAGGAAGATTGAGGCCAGGTTTTTAAATACCAAAGAGAAAAATTTGTATCTGTTCATAGGGTTGACAGAGAGAAACTAAAATGTATTGAGTAGGTTAATGACATAGCCAAACCTATGCTTGAAGGAAGTCACATTATCAGACATATGGTGTGTAGATGGTTGTAGGGCAAGGTTCAAAGCAGGGAAAACAACTAGGAAGATACTGCAATAGTCCAAGTAGGACATAATGAATGCTTGAACTAGGCTTGTGGCTACATAGCTAGAGAGAAGAGGAAGGATCCAAGAGATGATGTGTAGGTAGAAACAACAAGGCTTGGCAAGTGACTGAGCATGCGAAGTGAGAGTGAAGAGATAAGGATGATACTGAAACTATGAGTCTGGTCAACTGAACAGATGGCAGGATTCTCTACAGTAATAGGGAAGTTGGGGAGGGAATCAATCCACACATATTTATTAAATGCCTACCATGTTTCATATAATATGCTAGGCACTAGAAAGATAATGAGTTGCTGTTTAAGATATATAGAGTTTGAGATGACTTAGCCAACCACTGAGAGATATCAACTAGGCAGTTGGTGAAGCAGGATTAGAGCTCAGGAGAAAGACTATATCTTATAGGACTGGAATAATTCCTCAGATGAGAACTATAAAATCATCCAAGCTGGATCATAAGCAAAAGGTAGAAGGCAGGAGCTTAGCAACTAAAGTAAAGTTTCTAGGTGGCCCAGGTTTAATTTCTTTACCCTGAGATGACCTCTGGAGATTACAGGATGGTAGCAATGGGCAGTGGTAGGGAGGAGGGGAAAGAAATCTACTTTAACCCCAGGAATCCATAGGTCTCCCCAAAAGGTTAATTTGTATGACTCCCAAAGAATCTGCCGTAATCAGGTCCTAGACAATCTAATCTAAAACGAGAACTGTCAAGGACCAAACACAATGCTGGATTGTATGTGTGGAGGCATTGGGGAATGATAGGAATGGATGGGTAGGATATTAGAACAGAGAGGGGTTAAAAAGTACCTTCCTTCCCAAGTCACATTCCCTTCATTCTGACACACACATACACACACATCCATCAGGACACAGTCTGGATTTGCACTGTAATTCATAGGGAAGCTCCGGGTTTCCCAGGCCCAAGATTTTATCCATGCAAAGAATCCCAGAACAGGAACTTTCTCCAATGTGGATGGGCACTGGGGATACAAAAATACAAAGAAACAGATGCCACCTTCAAGGTGCTTGTTTGGAGAGATACAACAAATAGACAAATAAGCAAATAAAAATGCATACAGAATAATACAGAGTAATTTCAATTAGGAAAGGTTGTTAATAACTGGTTGGATCGGGGCAGCTAGTTGGCACAGTGGATAAAGCACCAGCCCTGGATTCAGGAGGACCTGAGTTCAAATCCAGACTTAGATACTTGACACTTACTAGCTGTGTGACCCTGGGCAAGTCACTTAATCCTCATTGCACCCCCCCCCCAAAATGGTTGGATCAAGAAAGACCTCATATTGAAGGAGGCATTTGAGCTGTGTTCTGAAGGAAGCTCAGGATTCTATAAAGTGGGAGTAAAGAAAAGCATATTCCGAACCTGGGAGACAACTTGTGCAAAGGCATAGAAGTGGAAGATAAACTAATGTGTATGGGGACAGACCAGTTGAACTGGGATGAAGTATGCATTCAAACATATTTGATGAGTACCTACTATGTCCAAAGTCCCTTTCAAGGGCACTATTGCATAATAACTAAATGTGATCCAACATCTTTACTTCCCACCAACCATCTTAGTTTCTGCTACCCCCTAGAAAGCACGTCGAAAATGAAGGGAGGGCAGCTAGGTGGCGCAGTGGATAAAGCACTGGCCCTGAATTCAAGAGGACCTGATTTCAAAGCCAGCCTCAGACAATTGACACTTACTAGCTGTGTGACCCTGGGCAAGTCACTTAACCCTCATTGCCCTGCAAAAAAAAAAAAAAAAAAAGGA
Organism: Dromiciops gliroides; assembly: GCF_019393635.1. Classification (NCBI taxonomy): domain Eukaryota; kingdom Metazoa; phylum Chordata; class Mammalia; order Microbiotheria; family Microbiotheriidae; genus Dromiciops; species Dromiciops gliroides. The sequence goes on along the minus strand of NC_057864.1, from coordinate 368,228,456 downwards.
AGGGAAGTACATTTGCACCCAAAATATAATCCTTTCTTATAACATGTTGGCTGTTTGTTAAAGGGTTACATGGGCTTGTTCTATTCTCTGGATTCCAGAACTCCAGATTTAGAGTCAGAATTAACTGAGTTTGAATTTTGCCTTGGACCTGTATAAGCTTCATGGCATTGGGCAAGCCACTTGACCTCTTTTTTTCACCTCATTTTCCTCATCTGAAAATAAGAAATTTGGACTCAACGGTATCTAAGGTCCTTTTCAGATCTGAGCCTACGATCATATGAAAATGACTTCATTATTACATATGACCTACCAAAGAGATGACGACATTAGCTAAGCAAGGCTAGCTTACCATTTCAAAGAATGTAGCTGGGGCCCAGACACAGGTTGATTGATCATTTTAACTGCCTAAATGGAGGAGCTAATTCATGTTCTGATTGAAAGTCTCCCCTACAACAGAACAGCTCTATGCAACACTTCTTGTGGGGAGCCAGTCCTACTTCAAAGAGACTACTGCCTCCTGGGACTGTATGCACTACTTTCTTTATGCTTTGCCAAAATGCTTGTTTGCCATTGCGTAGACATGGGCTAAATATCACTTACGTAAAGGAATGTGAATCACAGAGAAAGGATGATGTTACATGCTCATAGATGCCAAAGTGATCAGAAACACTTCAGAGATGAAGTCTAACTCATTACTTGCCTCTAATATTTCAGATGATTGCACAGGGTTGCTGAAAGATTCTACAAACAATATGTAAAGGAACCATTAGCATGCGGCACTTAAGCAAGCTGGACATGTTTGGGTGTAGTGAATGTGTGTGCTAAAATCACTTAATCCTATTACCATTAGCAAATACCTATTAGCTGACGCATTTTCTCACTGGCACTCTCTAAAAGAATTATAATGGTGCAGTCTTGTGGTGCTATCACTGAATGAAAGTTTCTTTCGGCCAGGTTTTTTTTTTTTTCAAGTGAATAAAAGTTTCTTTGTTGAGGCAATTGTTTCTAAATTGTTTCTAGAATTCTGACTACATTTTCCTATACACCAAATGTTATAAGTATTGGTTAGTTTCTCCAGACCTCTTAAGGACAATAGCTTACATTTACATGATCCTCTAACAATATTATCTCCTTTCAGCCTATATCAGGTGAAATAGATAACATAGTGTAGGGTGTGCATGTTGCCCATGTAGATTACAAAAATGTCCATATGGATTATTGAAATCAGATGACAGAAAGCATGAATATTTGGAATACTGTCCATTCTTCTCCAAGGAAAATTTTGATTTCTGCTTACGGGAGTAGGAGAAGAAGCTGTGAGACTGGTCATGATATTCTCCTCTGAGATGGAGTTTTATAGAATGTATTTGTCTGCTCCCAATAACTATTGCTAGGTTAAAGGAATGATTTTGTTTAGGTTTGAGTGATTTTCTTGGTTACTCTTCCTTAAAGGGGAATGATTTTTTTTTTCAACAAACATTTTATTTTTTCCAGTTACATGTAAAGGTAGTTTTCAACATTCATTTTCATAAGATTTAGAGTTCCAAATTTTTCTCCCTCCCTCCCTCCACAAGACAGCAACAAGGTTATATATGTACAATCCACAAGTGCTCTTTTTATCAGTTCTTTCTATGGGGGTGGATAGTAAGCTTTGTCATTAGTCCCTTAGGATTGTCTTGGATCATTGTATTTCTGACAGTAGTTAAGTCATTAAATCACAATTGCTCATTGAATAATACTGCTGTCGCTATGTACAATGTCCTCCCAGTTCTGCTCACTTCACTATACATCAGTTTATGAGTCTTTCCAGGTATTTCTGGGGTCATCCTGTTTGTCATTTCCTATAGCACAATACCATTCCACTACAATAATATACCACAGCTTCTTTTATCATTCCTCAATTGATGGACATTCCCTTGATTTTCAATTCTTAGCCACTACAAAGAGTTACTATAAATATTTTTTGTACAACTTTTCCCCCTTTTCTCTTTTTCTTTTTTTTTTAATTTTTGTTTTTGTTTTTATTTTTTTGAGGCAATTGGGGTTAAGTGACTTTGCCCAGGGTCACACAGCTAGTAAGTGTTAAGTATCTGAGTCCGGATTTGAACTCAGGTCCTCCTGAATCCAGGGCCAGTGCTCTATCCACTGCATCACATAGCTGCCCCCGCCCCTTTTCTCTTTTTCATAATTACTATAGTTAACTGTTTCCCTTACATCCCATTAACTTCCCCCTGATGTTTATTCTATTATCCATCTTCTTTCATCCTATTCCTCTTCAAAAGGGATTTGCTTCTGTCTGTCCCCTCCCACAATCTGCCCTTCCTTCTTTTGCCCCTCTCCTTTATCCCCTTCCTCTCCTATTTTCCTGTTGGTTTAGAGAGATTCCTGCACCCAGTTGAGTGTGTATATTATTCCCTCCTTGAGCCAATTCTGATGAGTGTTAGGTTCATTTATTGCCCAGATTAAAAAGATTACTCCACCCAGTTGGGTGTATATGTTAATCTGTCCTTGAGGCAACTCTGATGAGTTTGAGGTCTTTGAACCTTTTCTGACCAAAGTAAAATTCATTTACTGCCCTGCTCCTCCCCATCTCTTCCCCAACTCCATAAGGCCTTTCCTGTTTCTTTCATGTAGGATTTCACCTCTGCCCTTCCCCCTCCCCCAGTGCATTCCCCTCACCCATCAATTTAACCCCAAAGATATCATCATGGGACAGCTAGGTGACACAGTGGACAAAGCATCCACCCTGGACCCAGGGGGATCCCACCCAAAAGCTGGCCTCAGACACAAGACAGTCACCCATTGCACGACCCCAGGTATGTCCCCCAACTCCAAATTTTTATGGTTCTCTAGGGTCTTATATTTGCAAGTCAAATTTGACATTCAGTTCAGGTCTTTTCATTACAAATAGCTGAAAGTCCTCTTTTTCATTAAAATCCCATTTTTTCCTCTGAAAGATTATTATCAGTTTTTCTGGGTAGGTGATTCTTGGTTGTAATCCCAATTCCTTTGCCCTATAGAATATCATATTCCATGCCCTCCGGTCCTTTAATGTAGAAGCTGCTAGATCTTGTGCTATCCTGACTGGAGCTCCACAGTACTTGAATTCTTTCTTTTTGGCAGCTTGCAATATTTTCTCCTTGAACTGAGAGCTCTGGAATTTGCTTATAAAATTCCTAGGAGTTTTCCTTTTGGGATCTCTTTCAGGAGGTTATTGGTGGATTCTTTCCATTTCTATTTTATCATCTGCTTCTAGAATATCAGGGCAATTTTCCCTGACAATTTCTTTGAAGATGATGTCTAAGCTCTTTCCTTGATCATGGTTTTCAGGTAGACCAATAATTTTCAAATTATCTCTCCTGGACCTATTTTCCAGTTCAGCAGTTTTTCCAAGAAGATATTTCACATTGCCCTCTATTTTTTTATTCATTTGGATTTGCTTTATTATGTCTTGGTTTCTCATAAAGTCACTAGCTTCCATTTGTTCAATCCTAATTCTTAGGCAATTATTTTCATCTGAGAGCTTTTGTACCTCCTTTTCCATTTGGCCAATTTGACTTTTCAAGCTATTGACTTTTTTCTCATGTCTTTCCTGCATCATCCTCATTTCTATTTCCATTTTTTCCTCTACCTCTCTAACTTTATCTTCAAAGTCCTTTTTGAATACCTCTATGGCCTGAGACCAATTCATAATTTTCTTGGAAGTTTTAGATATAGGAGCCCTGATGTTGACATCTTCCTCTGAGGGTGCACCTCGATCTTCCTTGTCACTGAAGAAATTGTCTATGGTCCTCAACTTTCTCTGTCTGCTCATCTTGCCTTTTTTTAAACTTGACTTTTAACTCCTTAAAGTAGGTCACTGTTTCTAGTTTGCAGTATCCCAAGCTTCAGAAGTCCCAGGTGGTATGATTTAAGGAGGATCAGGTTCTTCACTCACAGGCCTGGTCCATAGATGTCCCCAAACCAACTTGCTAATCTTTGTGTGTTGTGTTTGTCAGCTCTGACGAGCCTGCGCCCCTCCCCAACCTTGGCCACTGCTACTCAAGCCTACCTCCTGGTTCCCAGCAGGGATGAAAAACCCAAGTTCTGCCTCAGCACCAGCATAGACCCCTGTAGTCTCCCCCCTGCCAAGGGCTCAGCCCTCTCACCAGATTATAAGCTTAGTTCTAGATGACACTGGCACTTCAGCTGATTCAGAGGCTCTGGGGGTCTCCTTCTCTGGTGAGGCCTTCCTGGGACTGGATCTGTGTCAGGGTGATTGTGGGGTTGGGCTCACTCCTGTCTCAGCACAGCAATTCCTTCCTTCTGACCTTCCAAGCAGTTCTTGGTTAGAAGATGATTTCAGCACATTCTTCTATGGGTTTTGCTGCTACAGGGATTGTCCTATGGCATTATTTTGACAATTTTTTTTGAGCCATCATGTCATGAATTTGAGAGCTCACTCAAGGGGAATGATTTTTTAGCTTCAAGATGTTTTCCTGATTGCCAACCCTTAAAGGGGAGAGCGTAGCCCAACCTTATATCCACAAGTTTGACCTATCTCCACTCCCACCCCACCACATGCTAGTTACACATAAAATCATCACAAATAGTTAATCATGAATAAACCCACTTATTTAAGCAGATAGTAAATAGAAATCAGTTAAGTTACAGACATTAAAATATGCCAGACATTTCACAGAGTAAACTCCCTGTAAATTCCTGACTCTCAGTTGTAATGAGATAATTCAACTAGAGAGTGAGAAAAAAATCCCTAAAGTTTCTAGAAAGGCAAAATGGAAATCAGGCAATTGTTTAGGAATTGGCTTTCTTGGACATGTCTGCTTTTAAAATCTCTTCTCTTTCTCTAGGGGCCTCTCCCTGAAAGGAGTCTGAAACTTCTTGTATCCTCTCTTGAAATTGAAAAGAATATATCTCGGGGCAGCTAGGTGGCACAGTGGATAAAGCACCCGCCCTGCATTCATGAGGACCTGAGTTTAAATCCGGCCTCAGACACTTGATACTAGCTGTGTAACCCTGGGCAGTTCACTTAACCCCCACTGCCCCACAAAACAAAACAAAACAAAAAAAAGTTATACTACTAATAAATATTGGAGTAGCACCCTAACCTATGTCCTTTTACACTAAGCCGCACTAAACCTATACATACATACATACAATTTCCAAATTAGAGATTTTTTCCTATTTGTATGTATATGTACATGTATGTATATACATACACATACAGTACACACATATATACACACATGTACATATACATATATATGTAAATAGGAAAAAGTCTCTAAATTATAAAGAATACTGGGCTAGAAATAAAAATAAATAAGTTTCAATCTCTGCTATGCTATTAACTTTCTATGTGACCTTTGAGCATGTCACATAGACTGTTTGAGACTCAATTTCATCCTTAGTAATAAGGGGAAGTTTGATTAGATAATCTCTAAAATTCTTTTCAGGTTGAAAATTCCCTGCATCTCTGATGGTAAAGCAAAGCTCCAGGTAGTTAAGTACATTTTCAGAGCTATCTTTACTGATGAAGATAACTTGTTAGACAAATTTGATTAAACCATTTGGGACTTAAATCCAGAGGTCAAAAAATCATTAATCCAAAGCTGGAAGGGATGTCAGAGGTTATCTAATACAAGCCCCTATATTCTACTGTAGATGATCCTGAGGTCCAAGAAGAATAAGTGATTTGCCTAAGGTCACACAGGTAGTAAGTGTAAGAGGCAGGATTTGAAATTATGCAAACTAATATTAGTTTACAAGCCTTTACTATCCCATACCAGGGGATGTGTTTCATTCTTCATTATCAATACAACCTACTCCTATGAAGGAATTTCTTGACAGATAGAACCCATGATATACTCAATTATCACCCCATTTCTTCCTTGGATCCCCAATCTTTGCTTCCATTTCATGTGCTGACTGACACCTTTTAGTTGCCAAATGCCATCCCTTTTATTTTCTCATTCTTGGACATGATTCAATGTTTACGCTCTATGTGCTTCTACCGCAGTTTCTCAGATTTCCCTAAAAGTGTCAGCAAGAGATAAAAGACATTCCTTACTGTTGAGGAATGAATAATATTTTCAAAAGCAATTGGCTCCTCCAGTGTCCTGGCCTTCTGGGGAAGAAATGCAGGGGAGTACTGATATTCTCAAAGTTCCCCTTTACAAAACAAATCATATTGGCATGTAGAAAATTATTTACTTTTTCCCTATGGCCATATGGTGTGAAATATTTTTAAGTATTTGAAGCAAAAAATCTACTCTGATGCCTTATTGTGACATAGAAACTACTCTGTATTCTCAAGCTTTATGTCAATGGAACATAAGCTCTAGCAGGTTCTATTATGTTGTAATAGCTTAGAATACAAATTTGGTATCAGGCTATGTTTGGTATCAAGACTAGCCTCTATAAGTACAGAGAAGCATATCTTCAGTTAGTGGGGAATTCTTTGGAAATTTGGAGAAAATGAGAAGAAATTAAATTATGTCATTAAAGATAAATTAAGTCAATATACTAAATTAAATTTCTTTGATCAAGAAATTGACTTATTTCTCACCTTTGTATGAAAGGGGACTTGACCCACACAAAATCTCTTGTATCTCTTTCTGCCTTTTTCATGTATTTGACCAATCATCTAGATTAGGTATTCTTTTTTGTTTTTTGAGGGGGGGGGGGGCAATGAGGGTTAAGTGACTTGCCCAGGGTCACACAGCTGGTAAGTGTCAAGTGTCTGAGGTCGCATTTGAACTCAGGTCCTCCTGAATCCAGGGCCAGTGCTTTATCCACTGAGCCACCTAGCTGCCCCTGAAACTTCCTTTCTTGAGTCATTAAGCTTGTGTGGTTAGAACCAACTGTTAACAATGTATCACAAATTTACCCATGTCCTGGAATTACTAACTTTCCACTGAGAAAATCTATCATGTGGCCACAGACTAAAAGCCTGCAGCCAAATGGACAACCCTTTCACAAGCAGAAGGGAACACATATGGTTATAAAGTACAGAGTTAGTCCCCAAATGATAAGTAAGTTTTGTGCCCCAAATCCCTCCTTCATATAGTTGTTCGAAACTGAGGATACATTTTCCTATAGAGAAAATTCTGTCAGTGTTCTTTTGGTTTCCAGAACAGCCCACAATAGCCCATATAACCTACAATATAGCTGAAGTACAGTACTGATCGTTCTATTTCAATTATACCTCATCTGCCATTCATAACAGCCTTTCTGCTCTGTGGAGAAAGGCATCATGTGTTCCAAGCCAGGAAGCCAAGAGCATATGTTCCTTGCCTAGCAGTGGAGAATCCTGGTTATCATAAGCAGCAGAGTGAGAGGTTCCAGAATTAAGGGTCAGTGGCTCCATCACAGTCAGGGGGAGGCTGAATTGTTGTTTGTCCTTTATTTCTGAAAAGGATCAATGACATTACAGAGTCATGTTTTGACTCGTGAGTGAATTATATTTAAATTAGGCAGAGTTGCACAGAGTCATCAGCCTCACTTTCCCTTCTAGTAATTAAAGTTCAGTGTCAAGACAAAAGTCAGGATGGCTGGTGATGACCCAGAATGCAGTGGATGACCTTGGCATGTTTGATGTTTGACCAAGCTCTAAGTGTTCCACAACACCTAATTCAACTACATTGGAACAAATTGTTTTCATTCACCCATTCTGCTGGGGTAAGTATTCACATGCTTGGGGTAGACACCCCATCCCAACTCATCCATTTGTTTGGGAGAAGGTGAATAAGTACTCTTAATAACAGTAATCTGTTAACACTCTACATTTACATGAGGGAAGACAATGCTTTTAGGTAAATAAGTCTTCAAGTGCATTGGCTAGGAAGAAAAAACTTAGCAAAGGAAAATTAATAGTAAATGGGTGAAGGGCATTTGATGCTACAGTTTATGTCCTTCAGCTTACCTGTATCTGCAGATCATTTATAAATTGAGCATTAGTAATTTAGAGACCACCTCTATCTATGTATCCTATTTGTGATGGTCCAATATAACATCTCTTGACATTTGTTCATTGGTATATTTATTTTGCTTCAATGGAAAAATGTTTTATTTACCATTACTTAATAGGTTTAGATGAATGAGGGGGCAGCTAGGTGGCACAGTGGATAAAGCACTGGCCCTGGATTCAGGACAACCTGAGTTCAAATCCAGCCTCAGACACTTGACACTTACTAGCTGTGTGACCCTGGACAAGTCACTTAACCCTCATTGCCTTGCAATAAACAAACAAACAAATCAATGAATGAATGAAATAAAGTAAAATAAAATATTTCAATGAATGAATGAAAATACAATTAAGTGCTTACTCTGGGTCAGAGTGTTAAATGTAAAGATAGAAATACATAAAGTAAGGGATATAAAGGAGATTTGGCATGATGATGTCCAGAGACCAACATTGTAAGTCTGGGTCATTTAGCCCTAGAGTGGGTCATTATTTCTTTCCAGGTACTATACACAAAATTTAAGAAATAGCCACAAGGGAGGACATATATTTGAGTAGGTAGATCAGTGAACTTGGCTTACTTTAGGCACGGATAATTGATAGGATAGGGATAGCAACTAGATCTATCATTTCATTGGTATAGGGAACTTTCTGTGAAGAATTTCCTCTACCTATGTAGATTGGCACCTACTCCATAACTTATAGTCTTAAAAATTTGTCTGGACCACTGAGAGGTTAAATAATTGACACAGAGTCACATGGTCAGTCTAAATCACAGACAGGGTTTGAATTCAGATCTTTGTGACTCAGACCACTTATACAACACTGACTCTCAGGTAGAACTAAAAGAACACAAAGTAGCATATGAACAATTTACTCATACATTGTCTATAAAAATATAACTAACCAATACCCCTTCCTCCATTTTAACTGAGTCACTAATTATAAATGACTTTGGCAACTTAGAGCAAAGTTTAAAGAAATAAGTAGAAGTTAATAACCATTTTTATAACTCCCTCTCTCAACTGATTTTCGAAGCTCGAGATACTGTAAAAGTTACTATTCATAAATACTAAAGATTAATTATTAACTGGCTTAATAACCACTATAACTTATCAAATATCTCATAGGGACTTTGCCTTTTTTCCTCCTTCCTTTTTAGGGAAATGGAATAAGGGTGAAAATCAAATTTAACTCTAGATGAGGTTATTGCTTCCTCATTTACCTGAAATGATTGACACACTGACCACCTTGATCCACCTTGTTGTTTTTATTGAGTCATTTCAGTCTTGTCCTACTCTTCATGATCCCATTTTTGTTTTCTTGGCAAGGGTACTGAAGTGGTTTGTCATTGCCTTCTCCAGGCCATATTACAGACAAGGAACTGAGTTGAACAGGATTGTGATCTTCCAGGGTCACACAGCTAGTAACTGTCTGAGGCTGGATTTGAACTCAGGAAGATGAGTCTTCTTGATTCCAAGCCCAGCTCACTATCAGCTGTGGATAAAGCACTGGCCCTGGATTCAGGAGTCCCTGAGTTCAAATCCAGCCTCAGACACTTGACACTTACTAACTGTGTGACCCTGGGCAAGTCACTTAACCCCCATTGCCCCGCAAAAAAATAAAAAACAAAAACAAAAACAAACCAAATCCTACCTTTGATGGTTACTACCAGTGTGAGCATGGACAAGGTAGCTTATCTCTCTGGGACTCAGTTTCCTCATCTATAAAAAATGAGGGAGTTTAACTAGACCAGAGCTTCTTAAACTTTTTCCACTCATGACCCCTTTTCACCGGAGAAATTTTTACCTGATTCCAGGTATATAAATTAGGTATACAAATCAAACATTTACCACCAAATTTTTGTGACGCCTCCCCACATTCAGTTATATGACCCACAGTTTAACAAACTTTGGGTTAGTTGGCCTCTGGTGTCTCTTCTATCTCCAGGTCTGTGATCCTTTGATAGTTTCTTGGACAGAGAAGGACCAGACTAGAAAAAAAAAATGGAGGTTTTATTTTTGTTTTTCCCAATCTACAAAAAAAGGGGTATCAGAGTAGGACATTAGAGGCCCCTTCTCTGATGATTCATAATGGCAAAAATGTGACCCTAGGTTCTCAAAAGCCAGACTAGCAGGTTTACAGAGTTAGAAAAGCTTCAGGTTAAGGTCCAGTGACAAATAATGTATTTGTTGTCTGAGGACTTGCCTAGTGAAATTCAGAGTTTTGTTTCCAGAAGGCTGGTTACTAGGTGATGATTTTTTCAATCAAAATTCCTTATGAGGAATATCTACTGAGAAGTGAGCATCAGCTGACAAAGTGATTTTCCTGAAGCACAGGGCTGACCATATCAGCTCCCCTCCATAATTTGGTAACTTCCAGCTGTTCCCTCTACCCACTAAGAACAAAGACAAAGTCTGCTTGGTATTCAAAGCTCTTCATAGCCTAATTCTCCCACCCACCTCAACAACTTTCCAGTTTTCTTATACTTTAACCCTCAGCACATACTTTGATTCAGTGACACTGGAGTGAGTTGTTCCATCTTTTGACTCTGGGCATTTTCTATGGCTGTCCCCCATTCTTGGATTTCTCTCCCTCCTCTCATTTCTATATTCTGCCTTCCCTGGTTTCCTTATGTCTCAGCTGAAATGTCATCTTCTACAGGAAAACAACTGAATATGGGATGGTTAGAGTGTGAGAACTAGATGAGGATCTAGCCAAAGTGGCTGAGAAGTAAGGCTATGATAAATTGACAGAGAGCCAAGAGAGAGTGAAGTTCCAAAAACCTAGAGAGAAGACAGTATAAAAGAAAATAGAGTGATAAACAGTGTCAAAGGCTGCAAAGAGGTTAAGAATAATGAGAACTGAGAAAAAGCAATTGGATTTGCAATTAAGAGATCACTGGTAATCTTGGAGAGAGTAATCTCAGTGGGATTATGAGGTTGGAATTTGTATTGTAAGGGTTAAGAAGTGAGTGAGAGGAGAAAAAAAAGTGGAGGTGCTTATTGTAGACAGCCTTTTCAAGGAGTTTGACTCTGAAAACTTGAAAACTCTACAAAAATAGAAAAAATATAGGATGATAGGGGCAGCTAGATGGTACAGTTAATAAAGCACTGGCCCTGGATTCAGGAGGACCTGAGTTCAAATCCAGCTTCAGACACTTGACACGTACTGGCTGTGTGACTCTGGGCAAGTCACTTAACCCTAATTGCCCCACTTAAATACACACACACACACACACACACACACACACACACACACACACACACACACATATATATATAGGATGATAATAGAGATAGAAGGATGAAGTGAGGGTTTTTGAGGATGGGGATGGGGCATTTGCATGTTCATAGGTAGTAAGGAAGGATCTAGTAGATAGGGAGAGATTGAAAATGAGTGATAGAGGAAGGATAATAGATGGAGAAATATTTTGGAGGAAATGAGATGTAACAGGATCACTTGTGCAGGTAGAATGGTTAACCTTGTTTTAAAAAAAGTAAAGCCAAAAAAACCCAACAACAACAATAAAAAACAAAAACAAAGGGGCAGCTAGATAGCGCTGTGGTAAAGCACCAGCCCTGGATTCAGGAGAACCCAAGTTCAAATCCGGCCTCAGACACTTGACACTTACTAGCTGTGTGACCCTGGGCAAGTCACTTGACCCTCATTGCCCTGCAAAAAAACCCAAAAAAGACAAAAAAAGTAAAGCCACCTCTTCGTGGGAGAGGGGGCAAAGGAGGAGAGAGGTGAAAGAAAAGTTTCCAAAAAGCAACTGTGTGATATGAGATAAGGAATAGGGGGAAAGAGGGAACTTACGACAAATGGCCTCAATTTTTCTATAAAATATGAGGCAGAGCTGAGAAGGTGGGGGAAAGGGGTTGTCGTGGGAAGTGTGAGGAAGGATGGAAAGGTTTAGAAGAGTTGCTATTGAGAATTGAATAGTGATCTGCTAAGGGAGATATAAAAGGATTGCTTTGTTGTAGTAGGAACCAAGTTAAGGTTGGGTAACATAAGTTTGTAATAGCCCCAGTCAGATTGATTGCATGATTTTCTTTTCCTACATTCAGCTATGTCATTGGAGGTGGGAGTGGGGAGGAGAGCCAGGTTTCATTGATTGCTAGAAGATGATGAAAGGGGTGGGAGAGGAAAAGATTTAGGATGAAGGGAAGTTTTTGGCTGATCAAACAGGCATCCAGAGTGCACAGTGGAAAGGGTGAATGACATTTGGTTGTAAAGTTGAAGTTGGAGGCTTGAGGGGAATGGGAATAAGGAATCAGGAAGTAGGAGATGGGAAATGGGATTGGATGATAACCTACAGTATTTCAGAATCACATAGATGTGTAAAAAATTCCCTTGGGTGGGAATGTTCGTCACCGACTGGAAGGCACCACTCTTCTGAACAGAGAAGCTAGAAATAAGATAGAAGACAAGTGCAGCATGAGATGGAAGCCATATGGTCAGATGGAAAGCCCTACGTCACTCTTACTCTTCCCTCTGAAGGCTAGAGATTAGGCAAGAGACAGCACAGCAGAAGATAGAAGTACTGATCTCCTTTACCTTCCTTTCTCTTCCCTCCAGGAACAGGTGCAATAGGAGACAAACGTACTAAGGTCAAAGGGTAGGCTGCTCCTTTTTCTGCACCACAGGCTTTCCACATCTCCAGAAGGGTCCGAAGAATGTCTGGCTCCTCTTCTCACTTGAGATACACAGGTGTCACAGGTGGACACACAAGGTGAAGGCACTGAGGTGGATGGCAATCTGCTTGGTCTTGTCACTTTCCCTCAGGGCACAAGAGGAAATAGAAGGCCCAGGATAAGTGTCTGGCCTGGCTCCTCTTCTCATCTGAGGATGAAAATTAAGTCATGCAGCAGTCAATAGAAATCTCCCACTGAAGAGGATGTCACATTGAAACCTTCCTTAAAGGGAAACTTACAGTGGGAGATGGAAAGGGTGCCACATACCAGTATGACAAAGCAGATGCATCATGTTGGCAAATTCTGGACAGTTCAAAGCACATCTTAGAGAGGAATAGAGACTTCCTTTAGGGGACAGCCATTTGAAACACCTGTGTTGACCTCAAAATTTCCTGTTAACCTGTGCTATCAATGCTGGAGATTAGACAGTGGGAGAGGAGGTTACTCCAGAATTGTCAAAAATGCCTGATGCTTATACACAGGCAATAAGATACAATCTAACCTCTCCTCTGAAGGAAAATAAATGAGATTCACCCCAAATATTCCTCTGCTTCCCTAGAACTCTGACTCCAACACCCTGTCAGAAGTTACCTCATTTTAGATATAACTTTATTGGGATCATAGACATGCTAGCAGCAAAGGTACAATGGAGCTAGCTTGAATTGGCCCATGAGAATCAATTATTAATTTTTTTTTTTTGGCCAGGCAATGAGGGTTAAGTGACTTGCCCAGGGTCACACAGCTAGTAAGTGTCAAGTGTCTGAGGCCGAATTTGAACTCAGGTCCTCCTGAATCCAGGGCCAGTGCTTTATCCACTGCGCCACCTAGCTGCCTTCCCAATTATTAAATTTTAAGTGTGAGCATTTACACCTTGGAAATAAGCAAATGCTACAGATGAACATTTGGTTTAATCTTTTCTTAATTGTTTAGACTTATGAAAGTGGAAAAAATGTTAATAATAAAGATTAAACTGAAAAGTGTATCCTACCCAACTCCTCTGACTTCAGAGCCAGTGGAATTTTCACCATAACATGACATCCAACTATTGAATTTCAAAATTCCCATTTGTACATATGCTATGTTCTATATGTATGTGATAATGAAGTTTCCACAGAACTTATAGAAGATATTTGCATACTTTAGACAAGGATTAAAAAATGTACTCCCTGTGGCATTGTTCTTTTTACTACAAATCATGTCTTTTGATTCGACAAAATAAAGCCCTAGGGAAATTCTTTGGTATTCTCCCACTGCCTAGCATACTGCCTGGCACACAGCAGGCACTCAATAAATGTTTATTGAATTGGATTGTACTAGAGATATGTGCTTTTCTTTCTTTCTTTCTTTCTTTCTTTCTTTCTTTCTTTCTTTCTTTCTTTCTTTCTTTCTTTCTTTCTTTCTTTCTTCCTTCCTTCCTTCCTTCCTTCCTTCCTTCCTTCCTTCCTTCCTTCCTTCCTTCCTTCCTTCCTTCCTTCCTCTCTCTCTCTCTCTCTCTCTCTCTCTTTCTTTCTTTCTTTCTTTCTTGTGTGACTTGCCCAGGGTCACACAGCTAGTAAGTGTCATGTGTCTGAGGTCGAATTTGAACTCAGGTTCTCCTGAATCCAGGGCCAGTGTTTTATCCACTGCACCACCTAGCTGCTCCCTGAGATATGTGCTTTTCAATGATAAACTACTAATCCAGAAGAGTCAAGGTGAAATATGCCACCCATTTCCTGCCAAAGAGATGATGGACTTAAAATTCAGAATAGACATACATTTTGTCCATGGTCACTATAGGATTTATTTGGTAGGTCTATTCATATTTGTTACAAGAGTTTTATATTTATTTTGTTGGGTTTTTTTAATGCTTGATTGATTGTGGCAGCAGTGGGATGGAGACATAATAAATGTCAAAATAAATACACACATAATTTATCTCAAAAAATAAAAATGTACATTAAAAATAATAAGTATAGGGGCGGCTAGGTGGCGCAGTGGATAAAGCACTTGCCCTGAAGTCAGGAGTACCTGAGTTCAAATCTGGCCTCAGACACTTAACACTTACTAGCTGTGTGACCTTGGGCAAATCACTTATCCCCAATTGCCTCACTAAAAAAAAAAAAAGTATATCATATTGTGTACCCCCAGTGATGTTAGCATTAATACATATCTGTGTATTTTTAGTCCCTACTCTGGATTTCCATCACAATAAATGGGGGTAGGAGGCTTAGAAGTAACTGCTGGTTAGACTCAAGGAGTATTTTTCCATAAGCCCTAATAATGCCAAATCAACATGTCATGAAAATTTTAGAATAGCTTTTCAATCATTTGCTAGCAAAGCTTCAATCAACAGATAGATGGATGACAAATACTCAGATATTCATTTTCCAGATGGAGATCATGCATTCACTCCAAAGTTATACTGGGAATACAGCCAAGAACCAGGATCAGAATTCAGTCCTCCAGCATTGTCACTAGTCAGTCCTTAGAGTACATTGCTTTGCAATGCCCTTGGCAATGCCCTTTCTAAAGTGCCACTGCCCTGCAAAGGGATATGCCATCTTTGAGACTGTGGTCCAATTTTCCCTCCTCTCTTTGGGTTGACATCTCTAGGGCTACAAGCAGGTCATTTACACCCCAAGGGCCATAAGCAGGTCACTGATTTTGTCCTGTTGTATCATTATTCATCCTGCACCAGCTGATGAAGGAGAGCAAAGCACTGAAGCCAGACAAGTGTAAACATGCACCAGGAGGGACTGAGTAATGGAAAGCAGGAACAACTCCAATGGCTACTTTCCATTGAAATAGTACCATGAGCTTTTTAAAAATGAGATCAGCTCCCCTCATTGGCTACTTTCCATTGAAGTAGTACCATGAGCTCTTTTTATGAGATCAGCTCCCCTCATTGGCTACTTTGGCCAAATAGAAAGGGAAAATATGTGGAATGATAATCTATTATTCTTCCACCACAGCACTGGATACATGGTTCCATTTTTTGACCAGCAGTTCATTTAACCCAGAAAAGAAGAGAGCAAACTTTCTGTGAATAGTCTGGCTTACCTTTGCCTCTGAAGCACTATAGTTGGGAGGTATTATGAGAAACCAGGCGGCAAAGACAGAGGAAGTCACTAAGGGTTTAATTCCATGTTAGAAGAAAACATAGGCAACTGGTCACCTAACCCAGGTTCTGAAATGACTCATGATCACTTGTTTCTGGTGATAACACAAAATCTGAAGAGCAACACTAAGCCGGGATAGGGGGCAAGTATGGGCATTGTTGTCACCCTCCTTGCCAGTTAGCATCATTGTATCATCCTTTACATTGTCTGTTGTTCCACATAAACCAAAACCAAAGGAGCTGAGGTAAAGCCCTTGACCTGACTGTTTCCTCCAGCTCTTTAGGAATGTTTACTGAGGTGTGGTGTTTTTCAAAGCCTTTAATAAGAAGCACGCCATGTTCCCCAGTCCCTGGGCTTTGCTAAATGTGTGGGAAGGACACACTGTTTCGGCTACTCTGCCAGGATTCCAAAATATTCTTTGCTGTTGTGAACTCCATGCCATCCTCGGGAAATGGAGAGCAAATAGTCCTGCCATGACCGGAGCTTGGCAGAGCAATTCAAGGGCCAGGTTTTAAGAGCAACCTTAGTCCGTATAAGCCACAAAACTTGAGGCACTCAGCAGTGGGGTGGACTAGCTCTCTGATTCTTACATTCTACCAATAAAAGGCTTGAGGAAGAAGACAAGGATTGGTGGGCTTAATAGTTCAACTAATGTTTGTATTTCAAAGACCTAAGAAAAATATTTAAAAAGTCAAATTTAGTTGAACCTTCATGTGTTTTAGGTCCACTTTGTATTTGTTTTTATTGTGTCTTTTCTTTTCTTTTTTTGAGATGCTGGTCTGGCCTTATGTTTCATGATATACAGAATGGAAATTCTACCATTGTGGACAGGCCTCTTGGTTTTTATTCAAAAGCCTAGAGAGTTGTAAGATCACTGAGAGGTTAAATGATTTGACTATAGTCACCTAGCTTGTATGGGTCTCAGACAAATCTTGAACCCAGTCCTCCATGACCCCATTGCCAATTCCCTATCTACTATTCCATGCTGCCACTCCATCGCTTTATAATAATTATAGGAAATTAACAAGCCTACCTGTTTTATCGGCCAACAAATTGGAGGTTAAAGGAATTTGGGGGGGGGGGCAGGGAAATGAGGGTTAAGTGACTTGCCCAGGGTCACACAGCTAGTAAATGTCAAGTGTCTGAGGCTGGATTTGAACTCAGGTCCTCCTGAATCCAGGACCAGTGCTTTATCCACTGTGCCACCTAGCTGCCACAAAAGGAAATAAATATTGAAAACACACACACATACCTCACTAACTCATAGAATCTCAGATTTAGAAACCACCTTAAAATGTATCTATCACAACCCATAGCTGAAAAAGGTCATCCTCTACTTTATCTCAGACAATTTGTCCCAAAGTCTATATCTGAAAACCTGTAGGGAACAACAACAACAACAACAAATGGAGGAGAGGTTGGTAAGTTCTTACCTATGATGGCAGGCAGTGCTGCATAGGGTATTCCTTCCACTCAAAGAAAAATGTAAATAAAGATAAAGATCAATTATTAGTAGAGACTGGCTCCATCTCTCTCCCTCTGTCTCTGTTTCTCTCTCTCTCACACACACACACACACACACACACACACACACTCACACACACATAACACATACACACCCTTTGGAGTACATATACTAATACTTGTGGAATGTATGGAGTTTTTAGGGAGAATGAGTACCCCTGGTATAAAAGTTTGCTGAGCCCTTTTCAGGTCTGCTCATCCACATTTGGTGTCCACCTGTCACCCATCTCTCACCTATGGTTCCAAGAAGCTGTAACATGGGCAGTAGCCACAGTAAACTGTCTGGGCAGACAAACTAAACTAAGTTGAGGGTAACCAACAGGCCTCAAACCCTTCAGTGAGTTAATGAGATGTCTTCCCCAATCCCCAGTGGAATGGGTAGATGAGAACAATTTGTTCCAACAGCCACGAAGGTGGCTGAAATAGACACTGTGGAGCTTGGTTAGACATGGAAGAAACTGAGGTCATCCACTGTATCCTGGGCCATCCCTGGTCCCCCTGACTTTGGTCTCGCCATTGAACTTTGGTGACTCTGGAAGAGGGTGTGAGGACCTTGTGCAACTCTGTCTCACTCAGTTCACATGCAAGTTAAGACACCATCTTGTAATGTCATTGGTCCTCTTAAAAAAACAAAAACAAAACAAACAAAAACACCAAAGAATGAACAACTAGTGGTTTCCCCATTTCTGCATTTGGTCACTAGTTCCAGTGGGTAGAGCATTAGGTCTGAAATCAGGAAATCCCGAGTTCAAATAGTTACTAGTTGTATAACCCTCAGAAAGTCATTTAACCTCTAACTACCTCAGTTTCTTCATCTATAAAATGGGAATCATAATAGCAACCCACTTCTTAGGGTTGTTGTGAGGTTAAAATAAGATATTTGTAAAGTGCTTTGTAAACCTTTCAGAACAAAAATGAAAGCTAGTTGTTGTTTTTATAATTATTATGAGTTCATAGACAAAATTACTTTCCTGGCTCTCTCTCACTCTAGTTCCCCAGAAGCAATAATCCAAAACAAGGCAATTGACCTTAAAGCCACATTTTACCTCAGTTGTACATTGAGTCTTCTATTGCTGAAATATTTGTGGCAATGGTCCTACAAAGGTGCTACTCATAAAGTAAATAGAATTTGTTCTTCAGTGTTGGAAAGAGCACCTCAGTAAGGAATTTGGGCCCAGCAAAACAATTGTTTCTGACCCCGACAAAGTGAAACAGTGGCTATTACAAAACAGATTTGTCCTTTCCAAAATCACCAGTCATCTACCTAGACTTAAACTTTAACTAGTCATGATCCATGAAAGAGGGAAAGGAGTGAGTGTGAATATTGTTTCTCCTTTTAAGTGAGATGTTCTTCCCATATAATCACAAGTAATTTTTGACACAGCCCTCAGTAATAGGGACTATGAAGACAAATAAGGGATTGTTTCAGCTCTCCAAAATAGAATACACAGGGATTAGAATACATAAGGAGAGGACATCAGGGCAAGTCCTTCGGGGCTGAGCCAGAACACACATTTTCCCACAGAGCCAGTGCACACACACACCCAGCACCGTGGGAGGTCACCCTGTATTATACATATCTCAGAATTTGGGGAAAGAACCATCAGCAAACTACAAAGCAGTTAGGAAGAGGGAAAAATGCCTTTCCCTTTGGGGCTTCTGTGAACTGAAGATTGGAGGTTTATGAGGAATTAGAGCATTCCAAGGATCTGATTGTACTGAATGTTTCTTGTCTGACCAAATGGCCATATATAGATCAGGCTGAAATGATGCCCTTGTTCTGAATGATATTAGAAATTCTTGGTTATGTGTGCTGGCTGCACTAAAGCTTTCGGAATCATTTGTCTATATCCTATTTCTCCATGTCCTTTCAGAGTTTTATACATTTACATTCATTCATCTTTCCGTAGTGTGGCAGTATTGCGCACTGTGTGATTTGGGTGCTAATAAGGAGTGGAGTGTGTGTGTGTGTGTGTGTGTGTGTGTGTGTGTGTGTGTGTGTGTGTGTGTGAGAGAGAGACAGAGAGACAGAGAGAGACAAAGAGAGACAGAGAGACAGAGATAAAGGCTTTATATTCTAAATGTGTTACCCAGGGTGATTAACTTCTATTGACTGCTGCTGCTTTCAAAGGTTTGGAGTTAGAACACTAGATCTGGAAAGGAAGCCATTTATTGACAACACCACATTTGAGAGAATAAATCTAGACATAGGTTGATGGCTAGGGAATTGTAGGAACTGTTTTGAAATGCAGGAATTATAACTTTCAATCTTCTAAAATTTAAAGGAAATAATTATAACTTTAAAGCTAGAAAGGACCTTAAAGGTCATCTACTGTAATGCATTGTAAGCAAGGGAAATACCTAATATTTGGCCAACCTGATTAGACCAAATGGAAATTGTTAAGAAGGGAACATATTTTGTTGCATAAAAGGAATTTTGAATTTAAAAAGAGAAACAATCATGTGTTTATTAACTTGTTTCTCAATGCAACTTCAAGATAAACTTATTTTACTGTAATACCACTCATTATTCTAACAAAAAGGTTTAATCAGACCTGGTCCTCTAAAAAGGGAGAGTAGTAAGTAGATCATTAAGCAGTGATTTAAGGGATGATTCTCCCATTAAAGAGAAATTGATTCCTTTAATTGGTCCATTAGAAATTAAGTGTTGAAGATTAATTTCTTTGGGTTAAAATTGCTGTTTCCACAGAAATCTTCTTATATAAAAAAGCAAACCTTCCCTGGAAGGATAATATAAACCATTAAGACTCTTTTGTTTGACTAGACTGAGATTAGTAAACCAATATTTCAATTTTCTGAAGGAATGAGACATAAGGCAATTAAGATTTGATAGGGAGCAAAAGGAAAGAAAATATTTAAGGATGTTAGTCCTGTAGCCAAGATGTGGCAGTATCAATGTCTGAATGATAGCCAGCTCCAGGGTCTAGAATATAAATAATGTGGTACAGGAAAAAAAAAAAAAAGATGTGTTGATAGTTTTTGTATTTTTATACCATCATCATATCTGGATTAACTCCTCCCATTTGTTCCCCCTCCCCCCCCCCAAAAAAAATTGAACCCTCTGTTTTGTAACAAAGAAAAGCACTTAAGCCAAACCTAGAAAGAAAATGAAATAAACTAGTATATGCAACACTTCTCACCAGTTATGCCTCAATTCCCTATTCAGAAGAAAGAAGTGTTTCAACATAAAGGTTAGAGGAAGCAATTAATCTTGACTTTGGCTGATTTTTAGTGTTGCTTTGAATTACATTATAGTAGTCTTTGAAAATATTATTTTCCTGGTTCTGTTTGTTTCACCTTCTTCTTATATTTCTGTGAATTTCTCATATTTAACATTCCTTAAGATGCAATAATTGATATTCAAATAGCATAATTGTTCAATCATCAATGGACTTCACTCTTTCCAGGGTTTGGGTTTTTTTTTTTTCCTATAAGAAAATTACCACTATGAATATCTTATTAACCATGAACTCCTGTCCTTTTATCTTCTTGTGATTGAAACCCAGGAGTAAGATTGCTAAATCAAAGGACATAACCACTGTAAGTAACCATTTTCTTGTTTAATTCCACATTGTTACCCAGTGTATTTAGAACAATTCACAGGTTCACCAACAGTTATTAGTGGGCTATCTTCCCATAGCCCTTTAATACTATTTCCATCTTTTCTAGTCTTTACCACTTTGATGGGTATGGAGCCAAACTTTAAAGTTATTTTAATTTGCATTTCTCTTATCTGTGATATGGTAGATTGTTCCCCTCTGTGGTTGTTAATAATTGTCATTTATCCATTGAGAAGTCTCTTGTTATTATATGCTCATGTCAGTTTCCTTTACAACTTGAATATCAGACTATCCGAAGTATTTAATGCAAAAATATTTTTTTTCCTTTTAATGATTTCTCTTTTTACATTAGTTACTTTGATTTAAGCTTTACTAATTCTGCAATTTCTTCTAGGATTGGTTTTGGCCTTAAAATAGCACTATTTAGCAAGCACAAGTTACCTGGGACCCATTAAACCAGAAATCAATCTCATGCAATCAATAATATAGAAAGATGGAGAAATAGGTTGAGAAGAACCAAAGACCTACACTTAAAAGAAAAATAATTGAGTCACATCAAAAGAAATTACTCATGTTAATTAGGGATGCAGTATGATAAAATGGAAAGAGTGCTGGAAAAAGAGTCAGAAGACCTAGGTTTAAATCCCAGTTTTAATATTTATTCCATGTATGATCTTGGGAAAGTCACTTAATGTTTTGAAATCTGCAAATTAAGAAGATTGGATAATTTGGTCGGGAAAGTATCTTCTACCTCTAAATCTACAATCCCATTCCATGATCCTAATCACAGTCATTGAAGCTTATTATGAGGGTAATGACATCAGCCTGGAGCTAATCCAGTTTATAGCAGTTAGTAAAATGTTTGTTATCTAAATTGCATGGGTTAAAATGAATTAAAATGTTCCACGTGTGCTATCTGTGGAGTAGAAAGAACCTCTCAATGTAAACAGACATACTTTTGATTAAGGGAAAAGGAAGCAGAATCATGGCTCATGGGATGAAGGAACAGTAAACCCCAGAAAAGGGAGACAAAGAAGAGACGGTTAAAAGACTTCAAAACCTTTGTCCTTTTGTGATTTACTAAATTAATTTTCCCTCTAACTTCTACTTGTGTTCTTTTAACCTGGGACCTTTTTTTTATTTTTTATTTGTTTCGTTTTTGCGGGGCAGTGAGGGTTAACTGACTTGTCCAGGGTCACACAACTAGTGTCAAGTGTCTGAGTTCAGATTTGAACTCAGATCCTCCTGAATCCAGGGCCAGTGCCTTATCCACTGTGCCACCTAGCTGCTCCCATCAACCTGGGACATTTTTTTTTTTGGTGGGCATTGAGGGTTAAGTGACTTGCCCAGGGTCACACAGCTAGTAAGTGTTATGTGTCTGAGGCTGTATTTGAACTCAGGTACTCCTGAATCCAGGGCCAGTACTTTATCCACTGCACCACCTAGCTGCCCTACCTGGGACATTTTGATAAGGGAGAGAGGAATTTGAGTAATCAAACCATAAAGTTTTATTCAATTGGGTAGAGGCAAATTCAATTGGTTTTTATGATCACTAGATAACTGACAATTTCTTTTTAATTTTGCCAATGTTTTTAGGAACTATTTCTATCTAGCATTCTACTTTTCTAACTTTATTTCTAAAATAAATGTCATTTCTCAAGAATTCTAACACTTTCTGATATATAATTTTGTAACATTTGTGGAAAAAAATTAAATTTTCCTCCATATCTTTATTCTGTTTAAAGTCAGAACAGATAGATTGTTTTGTGTTTTCCTTTTTCCAAAGTGTGTTGGCACTGATGTTGATGATCTGGTACTAAAAATGCTTTCCAGTAACTTTATTCCAAATGAGAGATTTACATATCAGATAAAGTAATAATAATGGATTCTATGCAATTAGTGTTTTGTGCTTGCATGTATGAAATCACATTATGATTTTCCAATGTATGTTTTCACATACATTATCCTCTCAATCCCTTATATTCTGATTTCTGGGTTTTTTGTTTGTTTGTTTGTTTTTGCAGGCAATGAGGGTTAACTGACTTACCCAGGGTCACACAGCTAGTAAGTGTCAAATGTCTGAGGCCGGATTTGAACTCAGGTCCTCCTGAATCCAGGGCCGGCGCTTTAACCGCTGCGCCATCTAGCTGCCCCCCTTATATTCTGATTTCTGAGCCTACCATTGGACTAAAATTTCTCTTTCCAAAGTTACCTATCATCTCTTAACTACTAAAGCTAGTACAATTTTTTCAGTCCTTATACTATGTGAACTATCTGCAGCTTTGACCACTGTTCACTGCCCTTGTCTCCTGGACTTTCTAACTTCCCTTGCTATATTTCTAATTGTTCCTTTCTAGTATTCTTTGCTACTTTTTATCACCCTTCTCTTGCCCACTGAGTGTGAGCATCTTCCAAAGCTTTGTATTGGGACTTCTCTTTATTCTTTATACTCATTCCCTTGGTGACCTTATCAGCTGCCATGGATTCTGTTATTATCTTCATGCAAAGACTCAGAT
Source organism: Dromiciops gliroides (assembly GCF_019393635.1). NCBI lineage: Eukaryota > Metazoa > Chordata > Mammalia > Microbiotheria > Microbiotheriidae > Dromiciops > Dromiciops gliroides. The sequence continues at coordinate 368,205,077 of NC_057864.1, read as the reverse complement.
TTATATATCTGGCCCTAATCTCTCTCTGAGTTCCAGTTCCAACCAAAAACTGCTAGGTCTCTCCACTTCAATGTCTCAACATATCAGTCAGTTGTAACAATCAGAATGATGCCACCTGCTGGAGATTTACTTGTAGAAAAGCTCTGCTAAGAGGAGAAGGCCTCTGAGGGCAAGTCATGTGGTCAAGGTCCTTAGTGTCAGGAAGTGACATTTGCTCGTGGGTACTGTCTATCAAGGCTACCAGCCAAACAACTTGAGGAGCCTCCCACTTCTGGGAGGAGGACACGAAGTAGGAAGCAGACGCTGGTGAAGGGGTGTGGTCTCTTTTTGGTTCCTGACCTCGCCATGGTGGGTCAGATGATAGGGTCTCTTAGAAATAGTTAGATTTTTACCTTTCTCTCTGATCCTAATTCTCTTTAATAAATACTTAAACATTTAAATACTCTTGCTAAAGCTTATAATTTATTGGTGATCACTCATTAGATTTTAGATAGTATAGCTAGAATTTTAGCCCCTTACAGTTTGGCTGACCACAAAGAGGAAAGCTGAATCTCTGTCTTCTGATCTACCAGTTGGGTAAGAAATTTCCCCTACCCTGTCCCTTTAAATCCGAAGTACTGCTGAAGTACCAGCTATTTTCTATTTAAATTTTCAAATGGACCTTTTAAACTCCCTAATTATCCTATTTCTGATTTTAGTCTGTTTAACCAGACAAATGGGGGATAAGATCATGTTAATGCTTTGTTTTTGTGGATTTTCTATTTTTATTTTTATTTTTGTTAGAAGAGCCAGCAAGATGCTCACACAAGGGAATATCTTTGCCTTTCCCAACCATGCTTTTTCAGAGAAACCTCTGACTCCTGCATTTTTTTCAAATTCTAATGTTAAGAGGTTCTCTAATTTTGCATGCCTGGAGGTGATGACCCAACCTCTTGAAGCCTTTAATCCCCTAGCAGTGGGGGAAGGGGAAACCAGGCCTGAGTTCAAAATCAAGTCTGATTCAAATTGCCCTGGTCCCTCCCCTCCTTTCCAGACCCCACCTTCTACTCCTCACATGCCCAAGTCCCTTGATCCTCCTGCCAGGGAAGTCCAGAGATCTAATGCACATGCACAGCTTTCTCTACTTACATTTGCAACTTCTACTCAGTTACCAGCCTCAGCCCTTCCCTAGCCTGGCTGTGATTCTGACTTAACCTGCTCCATGAAACCAACCTGAGAAAACCCTTTAAATCCCAGATATACTCTTTTTGTTCATAATTTTGTTAATCTGCTTTTGTCTTTAATTAGTAACCTTATAAAGCATTTGTATTATGAAAGGACCAACAGACAATATAGAGGGGTTAAAGAAGACAAACTTAAGCTGAATAAAAATGAAAATCAGCATCATATTTCGAGAAGATATATTTTACAGAAATGTAGAAGTAAGCAGCAAGGTATTAATATGAGTACTGGGGATTTTAGATACCAGAATCAAAAGTGTACTAAATTCACTCAGAGAAATAATGTTAGTTCAGAGGTGCTAAAATTCTAGCTAAAATCTAATGAGTGGTCACCAATAAATTATAAGCTTTAGCAAGAGTATTTAAATGTTTAAGTATTTATTAAAGAGAATTAGGATCAGAGAGAAAGGTAAAAATCTAACTATTTCTAAGAGACCCTATCATCTGACCCACCATGGCGAGGTCAGGAACCAAAAAGAGACCACACCCCTTCACCAGCGTCTGCTTCCTACTTCATGTCCTCCTCCCAGAAGTGGGAGGCTCCTCAAGTTGATTGACTGGTAGGCTTGATAGACAGTACCCACGAGCAAATGTCACTTCCTGACACTAAGGACCTTGACCACATGGCTTAACCTAAGAGGCCTTCTCCTCATAGCAGAGCTTTTCTACAGTAAGTCTCCAGCAGGTGGCATCATTCTAATTGTTACACAGTCAATCAATAAGCATTTATTAATAACATCATCATAAAAGTGTCAAGCACTTTTAAGTACTACAGATACAAAGAAAGAAAAAAAAGGAGGCTCTGCTCTCAAGTAGCATATAGTCTAATGGGAGAAGATGAAACTTTAGCTGAATCTTCAAGGAAGATGGGGAAACTAGAAGACAGATGAAGAAGGAGAAGGTTCTAGGCTTAGAGGACATTCAGAGAAAATACTCAGAGTTGGAAGATGAATTGTCACCTATGAGAAAAGGAGCAGGCCAGGATCACTGGATCACAGAGTAAGATGTAAGAATACTAGGAAGTTAGGAAGGGGTCTAGTCATGAAGGGCTTTAACAGTCAAATAGAATTTGTATTTTATTATGGATAATAGGGAGCTACTGAAATTTATAGAATAGAGTTGGGGGAGACAGTGATATAGCCCCTTAGGAAAATTAGGAAGATCTACTTTGACAACTGTGTGGTAGATTGGAGTGGAGAGAGACTTGAAGCAGAAAGACCAACCAACGGTTGTATGTAGTGATCCATATAGAAGAGTTTGCATTGGTATGGGGAAAGGCTACCTCTTCATGTAAAAGTAGAATAAATGAGTAGATAATAGGAGATAAAAGAAAGTATCTGAGTGGCATGAGATGAAGAATAAGGGAGAAGAGGAAGCACTCAGGTAATGACTTTTTTTTTAATGTGAAATAAGAGACAAGGTTTGCAGCTCAGAGGGTGCAGGAATTGGGTGGAATATGAGAGGTTCTAGGAGTATTGAAAATTTTGGAAAAGCTGCAGTGGTGAGTAGAATAATGAATCAATTAGAGAACTATAAAAGGATTGTCTTGCTGTAGTAAAGGCCCAGTTCAGATCATATAGGATAAATTTATAGTGCCCATTATCCAACTCATTATATTTTTCCCAAAACCAAACCCTCCCTAAATTCTCATTATCATCAATCATCATCATTGTTGTCATAATAATGTTCAGTCATTTCAATTAACATCCAACTCTTCATGAACTCATTTGGGATTTTCTTGGCAGATACTAGACTGGTTTGCCATTTACTTCTCTAGCTCTTTTTATAGATGAGGAAACTGAGGCAAACAGGGTTAAGTGATTTGCCTAGAGTCATACAGCTAGTAAGTATCTGAGGCCAGATTTGAATTCAGGTCTTTCTGACTCCAGGTATGGTGCTCTATCTACTGCACCTTCTAGCTGCCCCATTAATAATAATGACTAGCATTTATATGCATCTACTATGTGCCAAACACTTTACAAATATGTCATTTGATCTATACAATAACTCTAGGAGGTAGGTGCTATTATTATCCCCAATTTAAAATAGAAGAAACTGAGGCAAACAAAATTCAAGTGATTCGCCCAGGGACACACATCTAGTAAATACCTAAGGCTAGATTTGATCTCAGGTCTTCTTGTCTTGAAATGGGGAAGTAAGTAAGAGCTTTGTTTTCTAAGAAGGAGCTAAGGATGAAGTCAAAGATATAACTAGAAGGTTTATTGCAGTAAGAGAGACATGTCTTCCTTTAAAAAGAGGAGAATAAAAATCTGTAAAGAATCAGAAATAAATATATTAAGGTAGAGAAAAGGGAAAATGGCCTTGATTTTTCTTAGTCAGTCAACCATCAAGCATTTATTAAGCTCTAATTATTTTCTGTGAACTGTGCTAAGTATTGGGAATGCAAATATAAGGAGAAAAAAAAAAGACAGTCCCTACTCTAAAGGAACTTACATACTAATAAGGGAAGACAACACATAAGACGTAACTTAAAGGAGGACAGAGTGGAATAAAAGGTTCCCAGTGCTGGACATAAAAGAGAAAGTATTGAGTGGGTTTTTGTAGGTAACTCTAAATCAGAGGCAGAGTCCCCAGGGATTACTTTTTTTTTTTTAAAGTGAGGCACTTGGGGTTAAGTGACTTGCCCAGGGTCACACAGCTAGTAAGTGTTAAGTGTCTGAGGCCAGATTTGAACTCAGGTACTCCTGACTTCAGGGCTGGTGCTCTATCCATTGCTGCCCCTAGGGATTACTTTTAAAGTGGGAATGATATAGGGCTGGAGCAAGCTTCCAGGATGAGGATATTTCTGGGACATGGTAGAGATAGCCTGGAGAAGAATGAAGACTAGATCATCTTCTGAAAATGGGAAATGGGGAATTGGGAAAGATAGAAAAAGTGTGAAATAACCAATGGGTGGAATATGCTCAGGAATCAACATATGACTTTCATATAGTTTTTCTAACTAGGCCCAGAGTGTCTTTTTCATGACCATTGAACTTTTACATGTACTTACCAGTGCCAACAGTAGAAGGGACAGGGGAAAAGCAATCTCACTTAATTCAACAGGATGTAACCGTGAGCTAAAAGTCTGAAAAGATTTTCTATTTTGGCTGGCCATGAATGTATATGAAAGGTCAGGAATGTAACTAGGCTGGTATGAAAGATAACCTTGTGCCTTGGATTTAGCTTTATCTCAATGTTCTTCCCAAACTAGTCATCTACAGGGGATAATGGAAAGGGTTTGGAAATTGTAAAACCATGGGACTTATGAATCCCAGGGTTCTTGGCAGGGTTGGTTGAATAGCCTTTTCGTAGATGATGACTAGTTGTAGTCTACCCTTCTGAGATTAAAAATCAGGAGGTATACAGGATGTTCTTCATAAGCTAGAGGGCATGAAGTTCAGTCCAAGTAAAAGATTAAGTGTGCGAGAATTTGCTAGCTAGAAGGACTTTGCTCTCTGTCTTAACAAGCTTGGTGCCTGGGGCAAAGAAACTCTCCCTTGAAATAGAAAGGCCTAGCCAAAACTCTGGCAAAAAAATGACAGGCTGCCCCACAAAGAAAAAAAAAATAAAATCTCCTTCCCTCCCCTGCACCAGGGAAGGCTATTGCCTGTCTTATGGCTGAAGCAAGATTGGCTACTTTTCTAAAAGAGCTTTAAAAAGACATTGACTTTGAGGGGCAGCTAGGTGACACTTACTAGCTGTTTGACCCTAGGCAAGTCACTCAACCCCAAATGACTCACACACACACACACACACACACACACACACACACACAAAAGACATTGACTTTGAACTAAAAGAGCATGACAGAGCCCCCTTTTCTCATGAGGAGGAAATAACACTATAGTCAAAGACTTCAGCAAAGCCCAGAAGGGAAAAGCAGAGGGAAGCTCCCTCTGTGCTTGACAGTGGCTAATAGAGACCATTGCCTATCGGCAGAGCAGTGTTCATCACAGACTACATGTACATCAGGAATGACCAATAGGGTACAAGCCCATCACAAGCATCATGATGACATCATTAGAAGACATAAATTGCCCTGCAGTACCTGTGGCATTAGTTGTTCCTTCAATTTAAAAGTGGCCTACCACATCTGTACCATAGTTATATTGTACATGTTCATCCTGTGTGTTCCTCTCCACATGTTTCTTATGTGTGCCCATTCTTTCCTCCAATAGTATGCATATTTATAGGAAAGTATGTCTCAGATTTATGAGGGAAATATTCTATTGCTACATTTTTTACTAAACCATTTCATTTAATGTTTTTGCTTTAAACTTTTTTTTCCTCTGGCTGACAAAGAGCTTGTAGGTTATGATTTTAGTGGATTCAGCATGACAAATTACTTTGGATATGAAGTAGACTCGTCTGAGGGACCCACTCTGGAAATTGTGGAGGAAGGAGATGCCCCAAGTACAACAAAAGTTTTAAATGAAACTGCTTTAACAAAACTCTCTCTCAATAGAAATCTCTAAATTTTCTTTAGGAAATGAGTAGAGAATATCCAATTTGAATTCGGATTAAGAAGGCAATTTAAAAATATTTTCCCCAAAGATAACTACATTTTAATGTTTACATTTAAAGAACATTATCAATTAATTTCATAACCCTGGAAAATGGACTCTGGCTTGACCACTGGTGATTCCAGATTCCGTAGTCCTTCCTCAGGGTATTTCTGTTTTTATTCATTCACACTGTCTCCATTTGATTTGAGTCAAGAATTTTTTTTTTGTTTCAATTTTTTAGGTGATTAAAGAAAGTAAAATGACTCTTTTATGCATGAAGATTCTCAAGGAGCTCATTATTCATATGATGAAATCATGTGAAGACGTTCTAGATTCCTTGCTGGTAATCTGGAAGCTTCCTGGTCTGACTACTTAAGCCTCCTGACAGAGCAGAATTGTGATCTTTATGGAATTGTTAGGCTCTCTGATATCAAGACTAATTCTCCTCCTCTCCATTTCATTTCAAACTCTTTGATGTAGCATTATTTTTTAATGTGTTCTGGTTTATTAGCAAAGTCTCTTTCAAAATATATTTCCAAGGAACCAAGATTGTTAGGAGAGGCAGTGTACTAATGAGGTAAGAGTACAGGGCTGGGAATCAGAGGACTTGGGTTCAGATCTCAGCTTATTTCTTGTGTTCTCTTAGGTAGGTGACACACTGGCTACCAGAGTTGGACTTAGAAACTGACTTTCTTCAGACATTTACTAGCTGTGTCACCCTGATCAAATCACTTCACCTCAGTGTTTTCATCTGTCAATTGGGGATGATGATAGTACTTACCTCCCAGGGTGATTATGAGGATTGAATTAGATAATATATGTAAAATGCTTTGTAATGCTAATGTGATTTATTATTACTTTTATTAATATCAATTAGGATTATTATTATTATTAACCTCTCTAGTACTCAACTTCCTTACCTGCAAAATGAGAGCAACTGTAATTGAACTAGACTACTTCTAAGGTTCCTTTCAGCTCTAAATCATTATATTTTGTAATATAAAAGAAAATTATTAGATGCACTGGATATGAAGAAGCCATAGACATGAAGAAATAGTACAATTAATAGGTGAGACTAGAAAATAGAAATTTCCTTACATTTTATATACTACCATGCATGCCCAAATCATCTTTTACCTTAATTGAGTCTTTTAAAAAATTGTTTTCATTCATTTATTTCCAAATCTTTATGACCCCTCTTGGGCTTTTCTTGGCAAAGATATTGAAGTGGTTTGCCATTTTTTTCCTCCTACTCATTTTACAGATGAAGAAACTGAAGCAAATAGGGTTAAGTGACTTGTCCAGGGTCACACACCTAGTAAATATCTAAGGCCAGGTTTTAATTCAGTCTTCTTGACTCCAGGCCAGGAACTCTTTATACTGCACCACCTAGCTGCCCTTTTAAAAAATAGTGTCTGATATTCCAATGCAAATCAAGTTCTCTTGAAAGAGGTAAGGGATGAGGGTAGCATAATCATTACCTTCTTCTCTGGCTCAAGGGTAAGATCACAAAAGAATGAGAAAGAGGAAACTTTTAGAAAAACAAAAAGATAAAGAGGCATAAGCAACTACTGTCTTTTTTTTTCATTTTGAACATTTGAACATTCACCATTTGAAATGATACAATAAGTTGTAGTATAAAAATCATAAGGGAAAAAACCACAAAGCTGCGTTGTTGGGAGGAAGTAAGATGGGGGGGGGGACTATAAAGTAGACAGCTTTTATTGGAGTCTTAGCATGATAGGGTTAAATCTAAGAGTTCTTATAATTCCTGTGGCCCAATGATTTTACAGATGAGGAAACTGAGAGTTTTTAGAGTGGAAAAGTGTCTCACCTCAGGTCATACAGGAAGCAAGTAACAAAGCCAAGATTTGAATCTAGATGAGCTAACTCCAATTTCAGCATTTGCTCTATTTCACTTTACTTCCCGGTTCCTCTTGTTGAGGGCGCAGAACACCCCAGAAGTTCTCTGGGGCACATCCAGGAATCTTCTAGAGAAACTAAACCAGAGGACAGATAAGCCTAGAGAGATAAACCGAACCAGATTGGACTGAGCTAGCTTCAGGACCTCCACCCTTCATCCTGATCTCCCTTACCCCTGGGGAGATAACTGGATGTGACTGCAGTCTTTGTGTTCTGAGGAGATGGCTTGAGAGATCTGCAACCACTCCTCACCCAATTCCTCTAGCCACCACCAGTGGGGGATGGTCCTCCCTTTCTCCCCAAGAGAAGTCCCAGGATTTGATTTCCCTCCCCTCCCCTCCCCTCCCCTCCCCTCCCCTCCCCTCCCCTCCCCTCCCCTCCCCTCCCCTCCCCTCCCTCCCCTCCCCTCCCCTTCCCTTCCCTCCCCTCCCCCCCCCTCCCCTCCCCTCCCCTCCCCTCCCCTCCCCTCCCCTTCCCTTCCCTCCCCTCCCCTCCCCTTCCCTTCCCTTCCCTTCCCTTCCCTTCCCTTCCCTTCCCTTCCCTTCCCTTCCCTTCCCTTCCCTTCCCTTCCCTTCCACCATCTTATTCTAACTGCTTTTGTGTACAAGAGGGTGTAATTCTTTTTTTGGGGGGGGGGGTGCAATGGGGGTTAAGTGATTTGCCCAGGGTCACACAGCTAGTAAGTGTCAAGTGTCTGAGGCCGGATTTGAATTTAGGTACTCCTGAATCCAGGGCCGGTGCTTTATCCACTGTGCCACCTAGCCGCCCCACCCTTTTTTTTAGTATATTAATTTGGATAGAATTATTTTTATTACATTAGCTCAGCCTATCCATGTGAGTTCTTTTCTTCAGTGGATTTTTTTTTCCCATTTGGCCAATTGTATTTTTTGTTTGTTTGTTTGTTTGCAGGGCAATTGGGGTTAAGTGACTTGCCCAGGGTCACACAGCTAGTGTCAAGTGTCTGAGGTCAAATTTGAACTCAGGTCCTCCTGAATCCAGGGCTGGTGCTTTATCCACTGCCACCTAGCTGCCCCCCTGGGTGTAATTCTTTAAAAAGGAATTCCTAAGAACCCCAACCCTTAACCCAACCCATACCCCATTTCCCCCATAACACTCTCAAAGCCCACTTCCTACAAATACCATTTCAACAAAACATTTGTGTATGTAAATATTTATGTTAAGTCTTCTACCCACCAATATTTTTACTTACTCCAAGCAATATTTGCTCCAACTAAATTCCCCAACAGCCAAAAGAATTGGGACATTCATTGTAGGGATACTTGACCTTGATGAGGCTAAAACAAAATCAGTTTGATGCTCTGGTAAAAACCACTGGGACCCAAAAGCTTCAGGGATAAACTGGTTTCTTTCTCTGAGCTAAACCTAGTGAACTCTGGCTGATTCTTTAGGTGAGTTTATTTCTTAGTGAATTTTTCTTATCAGACCTTCTTAAGTAGCCCTTGACATTCCTTAGATTATTCTTTCTCTTTTGTTTTCTGCTGCCTCATAATCCCTTTCTAGCTCACAGTTTCATTCAGATGCTAAATTGACTGACAGGCCTTAAAGAGCTTAAGTTTGTGGCTAAGAAAACATTTTTGTTTAAACCAAGTAAGGAGAAGCTAGTTAAAAACAGGAATGCATAATAAATGGTAGCTTTTAGCTGGGAAGATGGTAGAAATGGTGATGAGCACATACATTATGGATGCTCAAACAGGTCTTGCAGCAAAGTAACAGTCTTCTGTTGTTCGGCCATGTGGTTCCCAGCTGCCACTCTAATTAAAACCCTTCTTTTGCAAAAGCATTCAATAAACATTCAGCACTAGTCCGCAAGTATTTTTAAATTAAACACTTGGAGTCGACCCAGCTTTATCTAATAGGGCCTGTATTTTTATAAAAAAAAAATACCTTTTACATTTTTGTGTTCTTATTGGGAGTATTTTTGACAAAATCATTATTATTACTACTATTGGCTAGCCCTTCCCAAAACTGTTCTGCTTTTAATCATTTGATTTCTAGTGCCCTCTTGGCATAAGTTTGGTGAAAATGATGTGGGATGGAATTTGGGGTCAAATTGATCTTGAGTCGTCCCAAAAGAATTACAAGACTCAGTGACTCAGTTTCCCAAGTTTTATTGCAATACTGTGGATGACCACAGGCAGAGAACCAGAATAGTGGAAAGAAAAGACAGTTATATTTATAGTATGGATAAACTGATTATCAGTCTCATTATAATAATCTCCACCATTGGGAGGTACAGGCGAGGGCTCATCCTAATTTGGAGTTCTTGGGGTAATAAGCCAACCCCCGAGGTGGGTACCTTTTTCAGTGGAGATGTGTTTTGGGGGTTTACATGTCATAAGGTGAATCTGGGGACAAATTCAGCCTTTTCTGCACATGTCTCTTTCTGGTTCCCATGCTTAGTTTCAAAACATCTTCATTTATCATTTATTCCTAGTTTGAGTTTCTGTAGCCTGTCCTTTTTTTCATTGTTATATGACCGGCCCCTTTTATTTTGCTGTTATGGGTACTGATTACTGTGGGTACTAGAACCTAGCATCCTGACTTGTAAGTTATCCATTAACTGGGGTCTGAATCCCTTTTAGAGCTCATATCTGAATTAGAGCTTGGGTCTTAGGTTTTTCTATTAACCCCTTTTTTGCCTTCTACATCAAAAGCATAGCAAAAATCTGTTCTTAGCCTTGTTTTCTTAATTCCCTTAGTAGTTCTTCTTCCACCTTCCCCTGTCTGAACCCATTCCTTAATCTTAGAATGATGACTGGTGCCTTGGTATCCATCACCTCTGCCCCAAAGTTCTCCTGCATATATTAGTGTAAATAGTATAGTCTAAATAGACTGTAGGAATTCTTGTCCTAACTCCCACATCCTTGTGCTATTCCAAAAGCAGCCTCCCAGAAATGAGCCTTCATTGGTCAATCCCCTGTTTGCTAGGTCCTTAATGTTCCTTGTGAAGTTCCGTGCTTCGACCTTCTGTCTTCTTCACCATGAATTCTACAGGAAAAACAATACATGTTAATATTGAAACTATAAATCTCTCCTTAACGTCTTTCAGGAGATCCTCAGGAGAATTACTTCAAGCTTTTTGCTTGTAAGACTTTGAGAGAAGGAGATCTACAGATATATTTCAGGGGATCCATGAACTTGGATTAAAAACAATAAATAAATAGACCTAAATCTAGATGATATAGAGATAGAGATAGATAGATAACTTCACTAACCTCTAACTGAAAATTAGCATTTTCTTCATTTTTTTTAAAAAGAAATTATTCTGACAATGGGTCCATAGATTTCACCAGACTGGCAAGTGGATCCAAGACAAGAATTTGAACACAAAGGCTAAAAGCCCCTCTTCTAGAGTAACTTAGAAGTCTGTCTTGCTCGGAGGATCAGTACACACTATACCAGGAAGGCAGCTGACATTCAAGGCAGAGAATATCCCTGTTTTGGAATCAACATTATTCTCCGTTTGAAACTACTCACTCCTAGATTCCTACTCCTAGATACATTTTTAACCCGTTTTCTCCAACTCAGTTTTAATACTATGCTTGTCTATTCATACTTTGCTGCTGCCTGTGACCTCTTGCCCAGCTTGTACCTTTGCATAGTGACTCTGGTCCATTTAGTTCACTTCATTATCTTCCCTCTGTTCTCTGGTTTGGTCTAATTGTCTAATAGTTGTTATGGGCCCAGGCCACCCCAGAAGATTTCTGGAGTACCTCAAAGAACCTTCTCCTTGAGAAACTAAACCAAAGGACAGACACACATGAAGAGATAAGTGGAATTGTATCAGGACTGAGCTAGCTCCAGGACCACCACCCTTCATTCCAGTCTGTCTCACGGGGGGGGGGGGGGGGGGGGGGGGGGGGGGGGGGGCAGGGAATAAGATTAGGTGTGGCTGCTGCCTTTGTGGCATGTGGCAAGATGGCTTGAGAGATTCACAGCCACCCCTCACCCAATTCCCCCAGCCACCACCAGTGGGGGATGGTCCTCCCTCAAAAGGAAACTTTCCACAGTCATATGATCATCCCCATCAGTCCTCTATAAAAGTATCTGCCTATCTCCTGCTTGAGGAGATTAGTATCTCAGAGCCATGCTCTGTGCCACGCATTCTCCCCATGAGAAGAAGTCCAAGGATTTGTCTCTTGGTTTCCCTTCCCCAGTCCGTAAATAAACTATTATCTTATTCTATTAGATTTGTGTACAAGAGGGTATAATTCTTTTTTTTTTTTTTTTGGTGAGGTAATTGGGGTTAAGTGACTTGCCCAGGGTCACACAGCTGGTAATTGTTAAGTGTCTGAGTCCATATTTGAACTCAGGTCCTCCTGAATCCAGGGCCAGTGCTCTATCCATTGCACCACCTAGCTGCCCTGGTGTAATTCTTTAAAGAGGAATTCCTAAGGACCCCAAACCCCTTTCCCAAAACCCCCTACCCTATTTCCCCACAACATAGTGAACTCAACTTCACTCTCAATGCTCACTATGACCACATATCCCCCAGTTATATTCTAGTTTGTGTGTCAGTTCAGTGGTTCTGCCCAGCCACCTCACCTGATTGGATTCCTTCTGGCCCATTCTGAATTTTAACTGCCTGTGATTCAGTACTAACAGTATTACTGGACTGCAAAGCTGGGGCCCAATCAGGATTGCTATGAGTTCATTACACCAGTGTATTTTGTAGGACAATCTTACAATCTTACAGGTCAAGGTGTGAGTTCTTAAATACTCCTGAGGACTTTCTGCCCTAGAAACACTGGCAATGTCTCCTTTATACTTCCCCTGCCATAGAATACATAAAAGTCCTGTCTAATATATCATCATGGTGTAGAGGTGACCTTGGGTTCACAAAGGCTATCCTAATATCATACATATTCTGGAGTGATCTACCATGGTGAAGAAAGAAAAAAAAAAGCTTTGAGAATGAATTTAACCATAGGTCATATCTGCTGCCAAGGAAGGACTAAGTCAGTATAATGAAGCTCATTGTCAGAAGGTTGGTTACTAGGTGATGACTTTGTTGGTGCTAGCAACCCATGAAACGAATAAAATATAAAACAGCCTTTAATTCTGTCCTGTTATTCTCAAAGCATCAAGATGGGAATTATGGGAACTGGGGATGGAGGGAGGCACAATTGACAACTCTCAAGATATTTAAGCAAGAGACAAAAGGACACTAGGCTGGCCATATCCCACTGAATAAACCTAGATATTTTTCTTCAAAAGATATAGATATAGGGATCTAGAACAGGGGCTTAGAAGCACATAAACTTTTAGGGAAATTTCTAAATTCAGTAAAAACATGAAAATCCACCAAAAACAACCTCTCTGAAATTGAGAATATAATTCTTGACACTAAGCCTACTGACACAAACAGATAAACATGCCTGCAGATAAAAAGTAATTATTATATTTCCTAAGCCCTAGTATATCTACTTTGACACAAATACAATTTTTTCTTTATTAAAAAAAATCAGTTCTTTTAATAGGGGAGAAGTTGTGTCAATTTTGCTGTGAAACAAGGAGTGTTGATCTTGCAAGGAAGAGAGAAACTATTGATTAGAAAATACAAGTCTATTTTCAAAACAGTGAAAAAGAGAATAGTTGGCAATTAAATGCAGTATCATCTCACAAAAAACAGTAGAGGACAAAGCCTACAGACAGCATGATTTGAGTTTCAGCTAAGAGAATTCATTTTGAGATTATTTGTTGATAATTTGGGAGGGAAGACAATAAACAAATATGAAATGTAACAGATCTGGCCACATTTCTGTAATATTATTATATCTCTACCTGATATACTTTGTGAAAAGGTAGTAATGGCACTTCAGAATAGCAAGATCAGAACAATAATTGAATCTAACAATAGAATCTAATGTACAAAAGTAATTACTATAGGTTTCTCAATTTTTAATGATCCCAGTTATTTATTTCAAGAGTGGGAAGATTACAAGAGTATACACAGATGATATTTTTATTTTAAAAAAGAAATAGGGGGCAGCTAGGTGGCGCAGTGGATAAAGCACCAGCCCTGTATTTAGGAGGACCTGAGTTCAAATCTGACCTCAGACACTTGACACTTACTAGCTGTGTGACCCTGGGCATGTCACTTAACCTTCATTGCCCTGCCCCCCCCCAAGAAATAAAAACACATAAGCAACTACTAAACCATATTTTTTCATCTTTATAAGGATAACTATATACATATTTATGATGAAAGTATGAGAGGACCCCAGGCAATCTTTTGCAGATGATATTTCTACAGCAACCCAGAGAAGAGCAATTGGGGTAAAGGAAAAAGAAACCATGCTATATAAGGATTGGTTAAATAAAATTTGAATGTTTAACCAGGACAACTAAAAAGGCCATGGTATCTGTTGTCCATTATTGAAATGCTATCAAGTGAAAAGAGAATTAGGTTTATTTTAGATTGTAAACTCCTCCTTAGACTGTAAGCTCCTTGGGGGCAGGGACTGTCTCTTTTTTTTTTTGCATCTCCAGTACTTAGCAATGTGCTTAGTTGGCACATAGTAGTCACTTAATAAATGTTTATTGATTGATTGATTTTTGTTTTTCTTGTTTCTAGAACAGTGTTTCTTAACCTTGTATGAGTCATTGGCAGTCTGGTGAAGCCTATGTAACCCTCTTCTCAGAATAATGTTAAATGATATAAAATAAAATATGCAGGATCACAAAGAAAACAAGTATATTGACATGCAAGTATATATATACACACACATATATATGTGTATGTATATGTGTGTATGTATATATGGATGTATGTGTGTATATATAGAAATATGTGTATACATGTATGTGTGTATATATATATATATATATACACAAACATATACACACATACATGCTTATACATACATAGTTTACTAATGGCAGGTTAAGAACTGATTCTCCTAAATATGAGAAAACAATTTTCTAATAGTCCAAAGTGTAATGGGATTCTTTAAAAAGTAATGAGTTCTCCATTAATAGAGAGTCTGAATGGTTATGTCAAGGATGGTGTGGAGAGAATTCCTATTAGAGCATTGGTTGTACTAGATGTCTTTTGACATCCCTTCTAATTCTTATATCCTGTGATTCATCAAGAAGAACACTCCATTCAAGTTGACTACTATGTAATCAGAAAGCCTCACGAAAAGGATTCAGACACTTTAGTAGAGGACTTCTCAGTCCACTTAGTATCTTGCAGAAGACACTGTACTAGGGGACTTCTCAATCCACCTAGTATCTAGAGGACTCTTAGAAGTAGATAACACCTAGCTAATTCAGGTGGAAATTCTCTAGGGTGTCTCAGAGACAGAAAGGCATTGTCGACAAAATGATCTTTTCTGCCTGGACTTCCTCGTAGTGAGTTGGGCCAGTGAGTACACTTTTTCCATGTGTATTCCCAAGGTACTGAATCCCAGGACTAATTCTAGTCCTGATTGTAATAGTGGGGGGGAAAAATCAGACAATTGGCCAAGCTAAGCATATTATCATTAACAGAGGAATACATGATACTAATACAAAATCAGGTTGTGACTAGCAAAACCTAAAGAAGGTTAATTCTTAAGAAGCTTAGACACATAGATTGATGCAGATTTTTATAAGGAAACAATGAAAACTAAATAGCATATAACTTCAATTTCCAAAAATTTAGCACCTGCTGAATACCTAGAAAGACATGATCAAATAGCCAAAATCATACACTAGAAGCTTGCTCTTATTTAGAAACTAACAGACAATGAGTTCCCATACTACAAATACAAACCCCACAATGGCCTTGAAACTTCAATAAATGAACTGTACTGGAACTGGAATATTATTACAGACAAAATTGTCACACAAAATTGCCTAGACATATCATTGACCCTATAAACGGTAAAGAGAAAAAGTTTCTAATAGATGTCAGTATACTGAAGAGTTATAACCAATTTTCAGATTTGTGGGGAAACTATGCATTCACAACATAAAGACTTAGTAAAAGAAATTTTAAAAAATATGTGAGAAGAGGAATTATCTGTCCTATCCATTGTCCTGTTAGCTGCTGACATTATCTCAAAGATTCTTTGAGTATATAACCCAACACCTTCATTTAATTAGAAAATATCAGTTAATTCATCTACTTGCTCGAGTTGTCAAATATTAAAAGCAAAAGAACAACTATAGGGTAGCTACTTGTCCTAAAACTCTATTTTTAACTTAATTTTTTTGATGAACAAAAACTTTTTTTTCTCCCTCTCACCCCCTTCCCCATTAAAAAGAAAAACAAATACCTTACAATAAATCTGGAGGGGCAAGCAAAACAAACTCCCTGTTGGCTCTATTGGAAAATGAGTGTCTTATTTTTCCCTTCAAACTTATCAATTCTGTCACAAGGGAGATAGTAAGTTCATCCAAGATAGAAAATAGCTTACATATTCCTTCTTGCATCCAGCATTTGTCATTTTCCTTTCTGTCAATTTTGCCAACTTTATGGTTGTGAGGTGGAAAATCAGAAATGCTTTAATTTTGATTTCTCTAATTATTAATTATTTAGATAAGGGTTTTTTTTTTCATGTGACTACTGACAGCTTGCATCTCTTCCTCTGGAAGTTGCTGTTCATATCCTTTGGGCATTTGTCAACTGGAAAATAGCACTTATTCTTCTAGATTTGAATCATTTTCTTATGTATCTTTGAAATGAGATTACTAAGAAACTGGATGCAGAGGTTTTCCCCCCAGTTTCCTGCTTCTCTTTTGATTTAAACTATATTAATTTGTTTGTGTAATATAATCTTTTTAGTTTTATGGAATTAAAATTGTTGACTTTACCTTATTTATTTATATAATTGCCCATCCATAGATCTGGTGGGCAATTTCTTCTTTGCTCTTCTAATGTGTATGCGATGTCACCCTTTGTGTCTAAAAAAAAAATAACAAGAAAGAAGTTAAAGTTTGAATATAATTTTAGAAAAGTTAGATATGGTAGGTATTTGTTAATTGTTGAATTACAAAGGAAAGGATTATACATAATAGTTATGTATGGCAATTTTACATTTACTCCTTAAAACAACAATATGAGCTATTTCTCTGCTGACTTCCAAACTTTCATCTCCAACTTCCCTTTAGACATCTCCAAATGGATGTCCAGTAGACATCTGAAAGTCAATATGTGCAAAAGAGAAATCATTATCTTTCCCCCTAAACCCTCCCCCCTCCTACTATTACTGTAGAGGACAACACTATCCTGCTAGCTAGTCTCAGGCTCACAGTCTAGAAGTCATCTTTGATTCTGCACTCTCTCTTACTCTCCATAGTCAATCTGTTGCAAAATGTCAGTTAATTTCACCTTTGCAACATGATCTAAATATACCCTCTTTTCTCCTCTGACACTGCCATCACTCTAGTAAAGAACTGCATCACCTTACACCTGGATTATTGCATTAGCCTGCTAATGGGTCTGCTTGCCTCAGATCTCTCCCCACTCCAATTCATCCTCTATTCAGCCCCTAACAAGACTTTCCTAAAGTGCAGATGTGATCATGCCACCACCTTACTAATTAAACTTGAGTGGCTTCCTATTTGAATCAAATACAAAATTTGAAAACAATATATTCTGATAGAGCTGGGAGGTGTGTGTGTATGTGTGTGTGTGTGTGTGTGTGTGTGTGTGTGTGTGAGAAACATGTTGGTAGAGTTGTGAATTATTCCAGCCATTTTGGAAGACAGTTTGGAACCATGCCTCAAAGTTCCTAAATTGTCCATACCTTTTGATCCAGTGATACTGCTTATAAATATGTATTCCAAAGAGATCAAAGGAAGAGGAAAAAACCCTACATGTGCAAAAAGTATTCATAGAATATTTATGGTAGCTCTTCATAGTGGCAAAGAATTAGAAAGTAAGGGTACTCATCAATTAGGTGATGGCTGAACAAATTATGGTATATGAACTTGATAGAATAGTGTCACATTACAAGAAATGATGAAAGGAAAAGTTTCAGAGAAACCTGAGAAGACTTTTATAAATATAGAGACAAGTAAGTAAATAGGAGAACAAAATTTACAATAATGACAATGTAAAAACAAACAAATTTGAAAGATTTAAGAATTCCAGTTTACACAATAACCAATCATGATGTAAGTCACCAAGCAGATGACCAATTATGAAGCATACTACCCACCTCTTGACAGAGAAGTGATGGACACATGGTGTATGTAGATTCATACACATACAATTTTTGGACATGGCCAATGAGGGAATTTGTTTTGACTGATTATAGAAATCTGTTACAATAGGAGGAAAAATAAAAGTTATGAATAATTCAAAAAAGACATTTAAAAAAATCATTTAAATTGTTTATATCTTGGAGTTTACTTTAAACAGGAAGTTCCTCTGTTGTGTTGCCCAATTCCTTCTTGGAACCACTCCATTTAGGTAACAGATAATTCATCTCTAGAGGCTAAAACAAAGCAGAAGTTTAAACACAACCACACTCTCAAATCATCCCAAGAGTTTAGCTCTGATTAAGTGTTTGGCTCTCAAAGGGTTTACCTACTGGGATACATACAAAACAAATAGGAACTTTTAGAGCTGTTAGTAAAGCCAGTGATAATTCAAACTAGATAAAACATCAGCAGTTGTATTTGTTGCTAAAAAAAATCTTTCCACAGATGATTGAATTTTGATAAAAAATTCTTTCTGATTTGTAAAATAGCTATTAAACACTATAATCATTATTCAATAAAATAACAATGTTAATTTAGGCTTTTAAGTTTTAAAAAGTGCTTTGGGGAAAATAATCCTGTGAAATATGTAACTAGTGAAAGTATCATTAACCCTCTACATTAAATATGCACAAACTGCTGCTAATAACATTTTTACAAATATTGTCTCATTTTATCTTCACCCTGAAAGTTAGGTGTTATTATTACTCCTATTTCACCAGTGAGGAAACTTGCAGATATAAGTAACTTTGTTGTTGTTAGTGTTCAGTCGTTTCAGTCATGTCGAACTCTTTGTGAACCCATTTGGGGTTTTCTTGGCAAAGATACTGAAGAAGTTTACTATTTCCTTCTCCAGCTCATTTGACAGTTGAGAAAACTGAGGTAAACAGGGTTAAATAACTTCCCTAGGGTCACATAGCTAGTCAGTGTCTAAGGCCACATTTGAACTCAGGTCTTCCTGACTCCAGGCCCAGGGCTCTGTTCACTGAGCCACCTAGCTGCTATGTCTCTTTTAATTCCCAAATCTGATACCATTTTCCCAGTCCTTACCCTTCTTGACCTTTCTGCTATATTTGACACCATTGATCATCCTCTCCTGTTGGATACTCTCTCTTTGGATTTTGCTCAGACTACTCTCTCCTAATTATCTTATTTGTCTGAGGGTTAATGAAATACTTCTACTCTTCTAGTTTTTCAGGGTCATAACCTTTATTTTAAACTTAACTCCACAGTCTCCCTTATCCTCAATCTCCAATTAATTCCTATATATTATTTCTATCTCTACAGCATTTCTCACTTTTGACCCCTTCTCTCTACTCACACAGCTGCAACTTTCATTCTGGCCTTCAGCTCTCCCCTGGATTACTGCAATAGCTTCCTAATTGGTCTGCTGTCTCAACTCTCTCCCTCCTCCAATCCTTCCTCCACAAAGTTGCCAGTGTGATTTTCCTTAAGTTCAGGTCCGATCATATCATTCCCCTATGCAATAAACTTTTGTGACTGCCAAAGTCCTCTAGGATAAAATATAAACTTCTGTTTCATTTTTAACATCCTTCCCAATTTAGCCTCAATGCCTCTTTTATACATCCTTGCAGTTACTCCTCCGGCATTCTGCAAACCCCCTTTTTGTCTGCTCCTAAAGCACATCACTCTTTTACCTCTATGCCTTTGCATTAGCCTTCTCCTAAGTATGGAAAGCACTTCCTTCTTTCTGGTTCAGGGATTATCTTCCTTCCTTAGATTTGTAGTTCAAACATCAATTTCTACACAATGCCTTTCCTAATTCCCTCAACTCTTAGTGTCCTCCTTCTCTACCTTACATTTAGGTCTTCTGTATACAACTATTTCCTTTATGTTATCTCCCCCAATAGAAATAAGTTCCTTGAGAGCAGGGATCATTTTATTTTTTGTGTTTATATTCTCAGCATGTTGTATAATACTATCACATAGTGGGCATTTAATAAATGTTTATTGATTGATCAATTGATATTGCACTGTGATAAAATAATGGGACTTGACAGACACCCAGGAGCCCCACCTGAAGACAGATTTGGAATTGATTGAATTGGGTGAGACTGAGAGACTGAGAACCTAGTTAAGGATGATTAAATCAGGTCCACACCTGGCAGGCCCTTAAGAAAGTATTGTTCTCAGAAGCTAAGGACTTTGAACTCAATGGGAGACCACCTTCAAATCCATGGATTTGGATGCCGCTAACTAATCCAGCTTGAAGCAGTGTTTAAGGACCGCCCATGCTCCAGACCTATAAAAAGCTTCCACACTCAGTTCGTGATTGAAGCAGGCTCATGGCAGAGGACTTGAGGAAGAACCAGACCAGGATGGAACTCTAAGCTAGATAGGCCTTTTTTTCTTAACTTTCTGAACTCCACATGAATACCTGGTATTCTTTAATAAATGTCTAATGCCCAAAGACTGGTGCTAAAGTGATACCAAGTTAAGTAAGTAGCCCAGAACCACATAATCAGTATGTATCAGAGATAAGACTTCAACCCATGTTTTCCTGACAAAGCTTGTCCTCTATTGCTCCTCTAATAATCCTTTCCTATGTCTCCTAAGTGGTTAACAAAGGAAAACAAAACAAAACCTGATAAAAACTTGAACAAAGACTGCAAATAGCCTTCTTGAGGACTAGAAATAGATGTTTGAAACTTGACATCACTATTTATATGGTTTTGGACTTGCAAAAAGTACCTGGAGGGAGGCCAGAATTATCACAGGAGCCAAATCTTTATTCCAGTTCCCCTCGCAAGATTCTGCACTAATTATTTATTGAACATAAATAAGCAAGGTTTACTTCTGAGTTATGAAATGAAAGTCTTTCTCTAAAACACAGATATCTGGAAAGTTTATGGACAAACATATAAATAGAACATAGTTTAGAAACAGCAAAGAGAGACAGAAGAAAAGAAAAAAAGATTTAAAAGAAAAGAAAAAGAACCTGTGAGCAACCAGAACTACCACAAATTTCTTATGCTAAAGCTCCTAGACTTTAACCACAGCAGAGTCTTAAACATTTCACTCAAGGCCTATGTCTTCTTATTTTTCACATAATTTTAATAAGCTTCATATGTGACTTCCAAACTCTTAGCAGAAAAATAGAGCATACGGCCCATAATAAGCAAGAATACTGATAATAGTGAAGAGATACTTAAAGCTTGACAGCAAAGAAACAAACAGAAAATCTAGGCTTGAAAACTGAGAAAAATATTGAAGTTAAGTATCACTTAGTGCAAGAATATTGTCCTCTTCAGTGTAAACCCTGAGTTCATCTCTGTGTTATAACAGCACTATAATTTTTGTCCTCATGTGTTATCAAAAAAGAACAAATTATGCTCAGTATACTCTATTTAAGGAGTCAGGAAGGTCAAAAAATATTTCCACTGCATCCTTCTCAACCTGGCACATTCCTCCACTAAATTGACCTCTTTTTTCCATTGGTCAGTTCCTCCCAGGGTTCCATTTTGGGGGGAGAGGCCTAGGTCATCCAACTTTGATTCTCCTTTTGACTCTGTTTTTGAATTTCTATACTTTAACGTCATGTCCCAGCTGACATCTCACCCAAGAAATTCCCTCAGACCCTGGCATCTCCCCACTCTGGAACATCCATATGTCCCTGTCTTCATATCCTCTGTCTTTCTGGCTCCCTTCTTTCCTTGGTGAGTTCCTTCCTGGGCCATCCTTTATTTCCCTCTGATTCAGACTGTTCAGTCTTTCCACCATGCCCCTACTCCTTTTTCAGCTTCCTTTTGCATGTTGTCTTTCCCCATTAGAAAATAATCTCCTTGATGGCAGATACTGTCTTTCTCTTTGTCTTGTATTTATATCCCCAGAACTTAGCATCATACCTGGCACAGAAGAGTGTAATAAAATATTGTTATTGTTAAGTCATTTCAGTTGTCTGGCTTTTCATGACCCCAATTGAGGTTTTCTTGTTTGGTTGTTTTTTTGTTTTTTGGGGTTTTTCTTGCGGGGCAATGGGGGTTAAGTGACTTACCCACAGTCACACAGCTAGTAAGTGTCAAGTGTCTAAGGCCGGATTTGAACTCAGGTACTCCTGAATCCAGGGCTGGTGCTTTATCCACTGCGCCACCTAGCCACTCCCAATTGAGGTTTTCTTGGCAAAGATTATAAAATAGTTTGCCATTTTTTTCTCCAGTTCATTTTGCAGATGGAGAACTTAGACAAATTGAGTTAAGTGACTTGCCCAGGGTCACCCAGTGTCTGAGGCCAGATTTGAACTCAGGAAGATGAGTCCTCTGTTTCATCTGTTATGCCCCAAGGAAGGCAATCCTTCCTCACCTTTACCTTTTAGAATACCAAGTATCCTTCAAAGTGTAGCGCAAGAACTACGGTTTCTGATCCCCATTCATCCCCACTCTCAGCTTTCCCCCACCAAAAAAAAAAAAGAAAAGAAAAATTCCTTATACTTATTTTGCTTATAAATATTCTCTATATACTTATATAGGCACATGTTTCCATATTAATAATAATGATTATGATAATAGTAATAATAATCACTAGCATATATGCAGTCTATATTATAGCCCAGGCACCATGATTGGCAAATGAAGTGATAGGAGAGTCAAAGATGGTTCCAAGGTTCAAACACAGGTAAGCATATGCTGTCATCAGTAAAATAGGAAAATATGGAGAAATGTGCTTAGAAGCAGGAAGGAAATAAGCATTTGTTAAGTACTACCATATGGTAGATTAGGTGGTTGGTGGGTAGTTGGACTTCATTCTCAAAGAGGACCAAAATGACATCATTTTGTTGAAATCAAGATACAGTGTGTCCAACTGTGACTGATCAACCCAATACAAGATCAGAAGGCTCTAGCACAGGTTGGGCACAAATCATGAACATTTGGAGTGGACATGTCTCTAAATTTCATCTCACCTTTCTTTTGAATTACTGCAATTCTGTTTCACTAAAAGACCACAGTGCCTTCTTTAATGGGAGCATGCCATGCTGGAAAGTCCTTTCCCAGTGTCTCCTATGTCACTCAATCTATTCCAAAGTTCTTCAGAGAGACTTTGAGAGAGTCCTTGTATTACTTCTTCTCACCTCCATGTGAGCACTTGCCTTATGTGAATTCTTCATAAAATAATCTTCTAGATAGACATATGTTTGGCATTCTAGCAATGTGGCCAGCCCATCTGAGTTGCACTCTCTCCAGCAGAGTTTGAATGTTTGGCAGTTCAGCTCGAGAAAGGACATCAGTGTCCAGTACCTTATGTTGCCAGGTGATCTTCAGAATCTTCCTAAGACAATTCAAATGGAAGCAAATGAGTTTCCTGGCATGACTCTGATATACTGCCCAGGTTTCACAGACATATAAAAATGAGGTCAGCACAATGACTCTTTAGACCGTCAGTTTGGTAGAAAGTTTAATACCTCTTCTCTTTCACATGACTTTTGGCACCTCCCACACACTGAGCTAGCTCTGGCAATGCATGCATTAACCTCAACATCAGGGGCCGCTAGGTGGCTCAGTGGATTGAGCACTGGCCCTGGAGTCAGGAGGACCTGAGTTCAAATCCGGCCTTGGACACTTGACACTTAATAGCTGTGTGACCCTGGGCAAGTCACTTAACCCCCATTGCCTCACTAAAAAATTAAAAAAAAAAACCAAAAAACCCCACCTCAACATCTATGTGTACATGTCTGGAAAGTATACTGGAAAGTAAATGAAATCATCCACACCATTCAATATTTCTCCATTTGCTATAACCAATTGTTCCATGTATGGATGTTGCAGTGCTGGCTGGTGGAGTATCTGGTGTGTGTGTGTGTGTGTGTGTGTGTGTGTGTGTGTGTGTGTGTGTGTGTGTGTGGTTATGACAAAATTAGCACAAGCAGTAGAGAATCAATGTGTCAGGTACTCTATAAATAGTAACTGATCTACACAAAAACCCTGGGAGGCAGGTGCTGTTCTTGTCTCCAATTTACCTTTGAAAAAACTGAGGTTAACTGATTTGCTCAGGGTCACATGTCTTATCCAAACTCAGATCTTTCAGACTCTGTCTAATCCTATCAACTGCCCCTACTTGTCTATGTAATACTGGTAGAATGTAAACTCCTTGATTGACAGGCATTGTTTGTATCCCCAAAACTAAGCACAGAGCCTGGAACTAGTAGGTAATTAATAAATGCTTTTTATTGATTGATTTGTTTTGTTTTGTTTTTGCTGGATAGAGCAACAGCCAGTTCTCTATCTCTGCCTGTCTGTCTCCCACATTTATCTGCCCTCCCCCTCCCTTTCCTTCCTTCCTTTCTTTTTTTTTAATTTTTCCTATTACTATGTCTAGGTTAAGGACATCATCACAACTCCACCCGGTGTCCCCACCCTCACTCCCATCCTAGCTTCTGTGGCAGAGAAAACACCTTTCTTGCTGAGAGTACTCTCTTTGGAAGTTCTTTTCTGTCTTTTTAAAAAATCTGTTAACCTCTAACTGCTTGCTTTAGCATTGGGAGTTTGCCTAGTCTTGTGTTATAATATGATTAATGGGGTCTATGATCGATATTGATTGGTAATCTAATCCCTTTCTACTCACCAGAATGTTTGTATATCTTTACTTTATGAATAGTCAGAAAGTGTATCCTCAACTTATAGTTGAGGATTTTAATGAATTTGAATGTTTGTGCTTAGCTAGAAAATTTCTCCAAAGTCCATGTGCTTACAAGTACATCTATTCCTCTCTCCTTAGCAATATTTTCTCTTTTTGTGGAATAGAGTTTAGCAAACCGCAATGTATTAACTACTTTTATTAAAGATGGTGAGACTAAGTAAGAAGGTAAGGGCATTCAGTTACACTCTGGAGCACCTTCCCAGAATAGTAACGCTAAAGTTGTACTTCCTTTATGCACCCTAGATTCCAACTTACTTGGACTAGTAATTGTTTCCTGACCTTAAGCCCTCTTCTACCTCCACAAATTGATTAAGGGAATCTTCCATATCTGGAATACACCTCCTCCATTAATAAAAATTAGTTGATGATGAAAACATGGTGGCCAATTAATAAAAACTTGGGTTTATGGTAGACTTTGGCATGCCAATTTCTATATTAAGGTTGAAATTCTAAAGTCTCTTTCAGTCCTAGTCAATTTTACTCCATTTTCTAATTATGTCGCCTATCCTTAAATGGTACTAACTCAGAATCATAGAATAAAAGAATAACAGAGGTGAGAGAAACCAAACTTCCTTGGGATACAGGAAGAAAATTTAGACATATTCTTTTGAAGAATGAGGAAATGGTCATGCTTTCAAGGATCTACCAATATCCACATGGAAACTTGGTAAAACCTTGAGCGCTGATAATGTCTAAACACTCCCAGCATAATCTGGTAACCACTAGACTATGAAATCCACTCTTCCTGGTTTATGACCACCACAATGATGCATCTGAAGTGTGACTCTTACTTAGTTACATGGATTTCAAAGCTATGTTGACACGAATGTTGCTTATGTAAATACAATAGACCATATATCCTGTTGAAAAAGAAAATGAAGACAGAAAACATGGTTCACAGCTCATCCTTAATTCCATACGTGACAGGTAGTATCAAAAGGCATATTCAAAAAGATTCTGTGGTTTTCAGATTTTTTTTATTTATATTGTTGATCTGTTCTTATTTTCAATTTATACTATGTCCCTTGATTTAAAAAAATCCCTGAAAATGGTAGTAGTGGTGGTGGTGGTGGTGTTCTTAACAGCATTAATCAATTTGCTCAGGGTCACATAGCTAACATGTGTCTGAGGTTAGATTTGAACTCAGGTCTTCCTGACTCAACCAGAGCACTCTATATGCTAATGCCACTAGCTGCCCCTAGATGCTATTATCTTCATTTAAAAAGTGAGGAAACTGAAACAGTCAGAGTTTAAGTGACTTGTCTAAGATCACACAGCTAGTAAGTATGAGACTGGATTTAAACTCAGGTATTCTTTAGCTACCTCAAGTGTGATTGATTTTCCTCTCTGAGTATTGTGATCTCAAACTGGGAATCATTAAAGTTGTGAGAGAAAGATTTTCTTCTTCATTTTAGTTATCCTAACTAAATATAAATCTATGCATTTTAATAGATGGAGTAATTGATAGTATATTTCTTGGGGATGGGGGAATTAAAAAGATTATAATGTAATGAGACAACATTTTTTTTTATTTTTACATGGAAAAAGAAACTATCTCCCCTAGAGAATACTAACTCAATCTCCAAATTTAGTGCATCACATTCTTGGAGTCGGTTAGAAGAATTATGATCTAATAAGTAGACTGTGAATGTGGAATATGGGATTCCTATCCTCTGTTCTTTATCTATGTCACTTAACATTATTTTGCTATGGAAAGTAATTTTTTTTTGGTTCTGTGGTTTTGTAATAGATCAATTATGAAAATAAGGCATGATTTAGATTGGATTACAGTAGATTCTGAAATGGCAGTTCCAACATTAAATTTGAAATTATTATTAAATGAAAAGGATTAGTTGCAATGATAAGATTGTGAGATCATTGATGAGATCACAGACTGAAGCCCTATATAAATACTGTGCCCTTGAGGGAATCACTGAATCACTTTTCCTGAACTACATCTGTCCAATAGGAATAATATGGTCTATCTTGCCCAGGCTAACTCAATGTATTGAGATTACATAAAACATACTGTATGTGAAAGTGTTTTGAAGTCTATAAAGAACAGTATCATAATTATAGGATATCAGACCTGAAAACAGCTTTTAAGGATCATTTAGTCCAATGCCTTTATTTTACAGATCGGGAAACTAAGGCTAAAAAAGGTTATATGATTTACCCAAGGTCACAGGAGTTCATGAATGAACTAGCACTTGACGTTTTTGACTTCCAGCCAGATAGTCATTTTATTTCACAAATATCTGGAAACCACTTTCTTTTCCTATATACTGCCTGGAAAAATCATTCTTGATACATAATAGGTGCTTAATAAATTCATTGAAAAAACAAACCCATATGCCTTAACATATAAAACACAGACTAAAGTGCAAATGCTATAGCCAGTATCAACAGAGTATATTAGACAATGTGGAATCACAGAAAGAATCAACAGATAGAGTTTGCTCATTATCTAAACCCAGAGAGGCAGTATTCATACACTTGAAGTATTAAGACCTCTTCATCTTTGAGGATGCTAACTTAGTGGTATGTTGTAAATGTCTGTTATTCTAAGATATGACATTAACCATGCTTCTTTGAACAGTTTGATAATAAAATATCTCATATAAATGTTAGTCAGAGCTTGGAGTTCATCCACAACATAAGTGGAAATCTCTATATAATACCATATCAAAGATTCTACTTGTTCACTTTGGCCTAATGAATAGTCCTACCTTAATTCTGACAGACTTTAGTTTTGTTTGTTTTTTAATCCATGGCTGTCAATTTCCAAACATACAAAAATTAACAATGATAATTTACACTTTACATTTGCAAGGTAATTAATGTTGTGTATGTTATATCATTGAGGCAAACCATACTAAGTCTTTATTGTCACCAGAAAATTTAGAGCAGCAATCACTAATAGGTGAGAGGTGTTAATAAATACTTTTCTCCTGAGTAAAAAAAAAAAATGTGTGTGTGTGTGTGTGTGTGTGTGAGGGTCTAATTACCTTCTCCTCCCATCGGTTGTGTTTAGCCTCACAACAAACTTGTGAGGAGGTAGTTATAAATAATGTGATGTATTGCAAAGAGTGTTGAATCTAAAGTCAAAGGACCTGCGTTCAAATACGACCTGTACCACTTACAGACTCTGACTTGAACAAGTAACTTCATGTCTCTGGGTCTCAGTTCTTTGTCTATAAAATGAAGGAGTTGGAGTAAATATCCTCTAAGGTCCTTTTCAGCTCCTGATCGCTAATCCTAAGTATTAATGTTACCATTCTATAAATGAAGAAAGAGCAGTTAAATTATTTCTTCAGTGTCCTATAGCAAGTACATTGTTGGGTCCAAATTCATATTCAAGTCCTCTCAATCCAACTAAGCACTTTTTATATTGTGCTTTGCTTCAATAGCTGATGTCCAGTTGAATTACTGTTTTATGTGTTATTTACTAATTCTATGAGACAGAGTTTGAAGCTCCTGTGGATTCAGTATTTTAAAGTTGGAAAAAACTTCAGAAGTCATCTATTTCAACCTCCCATCCAATTCAGGAATCTACTTTATAGCACTTCTGATGGTTATTATTTATGAACACCTCCAGTGATGCCAGTGAGCTTAATGCCTCTCATTTCCTTTTTGAATAGCACTCGTTAGGTAGGTAAGGAGGTAAGGAAGTAAGGAGGGAGACAGATAGATAGATAGATACATACATACATACTTAATAGATACATAGATACAGAGAGAGAAAGAAAGAAAGAATCTACTGATATAGACATATATGCACGTGGAAATATACATATTTCTTTAAGTTACAAACTGGGGTAAAGAACTTCCATATGAGAAAATTCCTTCTATCAATGTAAATGGGCACTTTCTTTGTGGCTTATAACATTAGAGAGTTGCCTAAAACACCAAGAAGTTAAGTGACTTGGCCATGTTCGCACAGCCAGTATATGCTAGAGGTAGAATTTTATTCTGGCTTTCAAGGCAGTTCTCTATCCACCATGCCATGCTGCTTATATCTTCATTCAGCTCCCTAGAACAATAGAGAATAAATATATTGCTTGTTCAACAAGGCAGCCTTTCTTGACTTGAAAATAATTATGTCTTTCATCTTCTAAATCTGCTATTATTGAAAACATTAACTTGCCTAAATAAATTTCTATAAAAGAACTGGGAAATTTTTTTGAGCTTTTGTGCTTGTTCCCTGGGAATATTTTTGGGAGTAGAAAGTCAATTTGATTTCCTGAACAGCCATTCATTGGGTATCCCAAGCCAGCAATTGCCTGGATATTGGGTAAACCCACTTGCCAGCTTCAAGAAGCCAAGCAGGATAACCAAAAATCCCAAGAAAATAATCACAACAGAAAAGTATGTCTCTGTCAGCTGCTGAATGGGAAATTGGCTCCTACTCAGACCCAAAGCCATAGACTAAATAGAGATTTCCTGTCCTAAGAATGAAATGTGTACAGAATTCCATGGTGAGAGATAGGGATCAACTATGATAGTCACATCATATTTTCATTATTTGCTTCCCCAAGTTTATCTTGGGTCTCTGAGACATGAAAGAGATAGACAGTATTACAGAAGTGTCTTCTTCCCCCCAAAATGTATTTGTTCAGGAATCTCACAGTTTTTTGAATAGGGGAAAATTCTTGGGCTCCAATGTGGTACTCAGAAGCAATTTAATGCTATAAATGTTTACTCATTAGCTAGAGTCACAGGATTCCCATTTTGTAAACATTAGCAGGGATTTCTTGTGCACTGGTGTTTTAATTTTAGCAAGATACCCCAAAACACTCCAAGTGGTTCTAAAGCTATGCGATTATCCAGATAGTCTGAATAAATACTGCAAACTATCTTTAATGTGTGTGTGTTTGTGTGTGTGTGTGTGTGTGTGTGTGTGTGTGTGTGTGTGTGTGTGTGAGAGAGAGAGAGAGAGAGAGAGAGAGAGAGAGAGAGAGAGAGAAAGAGAGAGAAAGAGAGAGTCAGAGAAATAGATACCAAGAAGAGAAGAGAAAAGGGAAAGGGAAAGCTAAATGTGCTAATGTTTATGAACATAGGGAGATACTACTGAATTTCTTTCAGTAGACCAGTCTGTGTAGTTTCTCAAGTGACATTGATCCATTCATATTCTCTCTCAGCTAGTTCATTTTCTCTATGACCACAGACAGTATGAGAGTTAAGAGCAACTGTGGTCCTAGAGAGTTTGTCTATATTTGAGACTAAACCCAAAATTTAGGTTTCAGTAGTGTCATACATGCTAAAAAAAATTATCTGGCTATAACTTTTTTTTTTTTTTTTTTAGTGAGGCAATTGGGGTTAAGTGACTTGCCCAGGGTCACACAGCTAGTAAGTGTTAAGTGTCTGAGGCCGGATTTGAACTCAGGTACTCCTGACTCCAGGGCCGGTGCTCTATCCACTGCGCCATCTAGCTGCCCCTGGCTATAACTTTTAACTATTCAAATAAAGGTGAAGCTGAATACATTGAGGAATAGCATGGAGTAATAGAGTGATGAACTTGAAGTCAGAAGTACTGAGTTCAAATTCTACTTCAGTCTCTTAGTAACTGAAAGGTCTGGGCAAGTTAAGAATATAAAATAAGAAAAAATAATCACTTTTATATCTCCCAGAGTTCATATCAGTCTGAAATGAGATAATATATGTAAAGTAATTTGTGAACCTGAAAACGCTAAAAAAATGAGTTTTTATTAATTAGGAGTTTTCCCCAAGAAGACCATAGAGAGGAAGAAAGTTCCCATATCAGTGAGAATATTCAGAACAGTAATTTTTAGTCAGTAAAGACATCATCCATCAATTGGGGAATGGCTAAAGAAATTGTGGCATATTAATATAATGGAATATTACTGTGCTAAAAGAAATGATGAAGGGGGAAGAGCAAAGATGGTGGAGTAAAAGCAGGGACTTGGCTGTGCTCTTCCAAATTCCCCTCCAAATAATATTAAAATAATGTTTCAAGATGGATTCTGGAGTAGTAGGACCAACAAAAAGACAGGGTAAAACAATTTTCTAACCCAAGATGAGTTAAAAGGTTGGCAGGAAAATATTATCTCACAGTAGTGAGAGTGGAATATAATCCAGTGCAGTGCATGCTCTGGCAAACCAGTAGTAGGCCTTTGGGGTAACTGAAGTTGCAGCAATGGTAGCTTTAGGAGCACTTAGCACACAGATGGTAAGGAGATCAGAAAACTGGTCAGAAGGATATTACATAGTATGCTTTACTGGCACTGGGAGCAGGACTCTGTTGCATTGCCCATTCATGGTTTCACGTCACCATCCGTGTGTGAGAAAGAAAACTAGCAAGAGTGGGGACTCAGGACACAGTCCCAGGGAAGAAGATAGTGTTTGGGATAGCTCACAGACCAGAGCACAGGTCAGAAAAGCTGTAAACACATCTCTCCTTAAATCACACCACCTTGGAAGAACTGAAAATAAACCAATCCCATGAACTAGTTCTGAAAACAGCAGTGCAAAAAATCTGACACTTGGGACAGTTTCTCCTCCACCCTGAAAGCACAGTGCAACTTTAACATAAAGTTATAAGTAAAAAATAGGCTGAAAAACAAGCAAACAAGCAAACAACAAAAAAAGAACTTGATCATAGAAAGTTGCTATAGTGACAGGGAAGATCAAAACACAAATTCAGAAGAAGACAATGAAATCAAAGAATCTATATGCAATTCCCAAAGGAAAGTGTAAATTGGTCTCAGGACCCACCAAAAATTCCTGGAAGAGTTCAGAAAGGATTTTAAAAATTAAATAGGAGACATAGAGAAAAAAAATCAGAAAAGAAATGACAGCAATGCAAGGAAATCATGAAAAATGTTAATAAAAGAAACAAAAAATATTGAAGAAAATAACATCTTAAAAACAAAATAAGCCAAATGGAAAAAGAAACACACACACACACACACACACACACACACACACACACACAAATACTGAAGAGAACACCTTAAAAAGCAGAATTGGCCAAATGGATAAAAGATGTAAAAAAATTCACTGTAAAAAAGAACTTCTTAAAAAGTAGAACTGGACAAATGGAAAAGGAGGTGCAAAAGCTCACAGAAGAAAATAATCCCGTAAAAATTGGAATTGGGCAAGTGCAAGCTAATAATTCTTGTGTTATCAAGAAACAATAAAGCAAAAAAATTTTAAAAGTGAAAAAAATAGTAGGAAACATGAAATATCTCATTAGAAAAACAACTGATCTGGAAAATAAATTGAAGAGAAATGATTTTTAAATTATTGGACTACCCAAAAGCCATGATTGAATGAAAAAAGAGCCTAAACTTCATACTTTAAGAGCGGTGCTTAGGAGAAAATGTATATCTCTAAATATTACATGAATAAAATAGAGAAAGAGCAAATCAATAGACTGAGCATGTAACTAAAAAAACCTAGAAAAATGAACAAATTAAAAATCTCCAATTAAACATCAAATTGAAAATCTTGAAAATAAAGAAGAGATTAATAAAATTGAAAGTAAGAAAACTATTAAACTAATAAACAAAACTAGAAGCTAGTTTTATTAAAACACCAGTAAAATGAGAGAACCATAAGTTAAATTGATTTTTAAAAGAAATAAGGAAACCAAATTGCCAGTAGGAAAAAAGAAAAGGGTAAATTCACCACCAATGAAGATAAAGTAATTATTAGGAGCTATTTTGCCTAATTATGCCAAAAATCTAATAATCTAAGTAAAATTGATGGATATTTATAAAGTTACAAACTTTCCAGATTAAGAGAAGAGGAAATATATTAGGGGTGAAGTAAGGATGCTCGTTATCACCATTATTATTCAAGATTGTACTAGAAATGTTAGCTACAGCAACGAGAGAAGAAAAAAAATGGAAGGAATTAGAATACTCAAGAGTATCACTCCTTGAAAATGATATGATGGTATACTTGGAGAATACTAGAGAACCAATTTAAAAACTAGTTGAAATAACAATTAACAAGTTGCAGGACATAAAATAAACCCACATAAATCATCAGCAACAAAGCCCAGCAGTGACTCATGACAAGATCGCTCCAAAAAACATCCAAATAACACCATAGGAAAATGCCTGGAGCAGCAAAACTCACAGAAAAATGTGCTGTAATCATCTTCTAACCAAGAACGGCTTGGAAGGTCAGAAGGAGGGAGCTGCTGTGCTGATACAGGAGTCGAGCCCAACCCCACAGTCGCCCTGACACAGATCCAGTCTCAGGAAGTCCTCACCAGAGAAGGAGATTCCCAGAGCCTCTGAATCAGCTGAAGCACCAGTGTCATCTGGAACTAAGCTCACAGTCTAGTGAGTGGGCTGAGCCCTGGGCAGGGGAGAGACTACAGGGGTCTATGTTGGTGCTAAGGCAGAACTTGGATTTTACACCCCTACTGAGACCCTGGTGGTAGGCTTGAGTAGAAGTGGTCCAGGTGGGGGAGGGGCACAGGCTGGTCAGAGCTAACAACCACAAAACACAAAGCTGGTTGATTGGCAAGTTGGTCTGGGGTCATCTAGGACCAGGAAACAGGCCGGGCGAGGGAAGAACCTGATTCTCCTTAAATCATACCACCTGGGACTTCTTAAGCTTGGGATACTGCAGCTTGGAAACAGTGCCCCACTTTAAGGAGCTAAAAGTCTAGTAAAAGAAAGGCAAGATGAGCCAACAGAGAAAGGTGAGGACCGTAGAAAGTTTCTTCAGGAACAAGGAAGACCAATGGGCACCCTCAGAGGAAGATGTCAACATCAGGGCCCCTATATCTAAAGCTTCCAAGAAAAATACAAATTTGTCTCAGGCCATAGAGGTGCCCAAAAAGGACTTTGAAGATAAAATTAGAGAGGTAGAGGAAAAAATGGAAAGAGAAATGAGGGTGATGCAGGAAAGACATGAGAAAGAAGTCAACAGCTTGAAAAGTCAAATGGAAAAGGAGGTACAAAAGCTCTCTGATGAAAATAATTGCCTAAGAATTAGGATTGAACAAATGGAAGCCAGTAACTTTATGAGAAACCAAGACACAATAAAGCAAATCCAAATGAATAAAAAAAATAGAGGGCCATGTGAAACAAAGCCTAGCAGCAAATGATAGAAAAAGAAATCCCAGTTAAAATCATTGTAGATGATATAATACTTGAAGGTCTTCCTGCCAACATAAATCCAAGAACTTTAAGAACACAAGTACAAAACATTTTTCATACAAAGTCAGATCCAAACAATTGGAAAAATATTAATTTTTCATGAATGGGCTGATCCAGCATAATAAATATGATGATTCTACCTAAATTGATTTGCTTATTCATTGCCATAACAATCAAACTACCAAAAATTACAGAAATGGAAAAAGAATCATAACAGTTCATCTGGAAGGAAAAAAATTATGAATATCAAGGGAATCAATGAAAAAATGTAAGGGAAGGTAACCTTACCATACCAGATTTCAAACTGTATTATAAAGCAGTAATCATCAAGTAAGCTGGTACTGGCTAAGAAATAGAGTGGTGGATCAGTGTAATAGGTTAAGTACACAATACACAGTAGTAAATGGCCATAGTAATCTAGTGTTTGATAAATCCAAAGATCCAAACTCTTGGGACAAGAATTCACTATTTGACAAAAAACTGCTGAAAAAACAGGAAGGCAGTTTGGCAGAGCAACATCTATATACACCAAGGTATATACATAAACCAATAACACCATACACTAAGGTAAGGTTAAAAAAGGGATACCTGAGGGGCAGCTAGGTGGCACAGTGGATAAAGCACTGGCCCTGGATTCAGGAGGACCTGAGTTAAAATCTGGCCTCAGACACTTGACAGTTACTAGCTGTGTGACCCTGGGCAAGTCACTTAACCCTCATTGCCCCACCCAAAAAAAAAAAAGGGTCCATGATTTAGACATAAAGGGTGATACCATAAGCAAATTTGGGGAACACAGAATAATTTATCTGTCAGATCTATAGGTAAGGGGAAAATTTATTTACTAGATATAAAATGGAAAATTGTGATTACATTTAATTAAAATATTTTAAATAAACAAAAACCAATGTTGCCAAGATTAGGAGGAAATCAGAAAACTGGGGAAATAATTGTACAGCAAGTTTCTCTGATAAAGGCCTCATTTCTCAAATATTTAGAGAGCTGGACAGCCAGTGCTCCATTGGTCCACTCCAATGTCAGGAAAGAGTAAGGAAGCCCTCCAGCAGTTTGAGTTTATGTGCATTAATAGAAGTTTCTCTTCACTGAGCTACCAAGAAGAAAGAAATTTATGGACCCAGATTTCAGGCACGTTAAAATAAAAGGTTGGGCATTACAAGGAAAATGTTGTTTCCCACATTATTAAGTAATTGTATAAATCAAAAGTAAAAAATTAGTAACCAATTAAAAATAAAGACAGGAAATTCAATGAGAAGATTTTGTTAATTTCTCTTCTACATTACAAATAAGTTGGACTACTAACTGCTCTTTAATCTTTACCTGCCCTTTCTCATCACAACACACAAAAGTCTCTTCCTCTAAGGACCAATTCAAATATTACTCCCTCTAAGAAACTTTCTCTGATTTCCCTGGTAAAAAGTAATCTCTACCAAGTTAAATTTTCTTTAAGATTTATATATGTGTGTGTGTGTGTGTGTGTGTGTGTGTGTGTGTGTGTGTGTGTGTGTATCACATTGCTATGTCTTCCCAACAACTCCTCCCACTACAAGAAAAAAATATAGTTAAGAGAAATAAATCAATACATTGTCCAAGTCTAAAGATATATCCCATGTACTGAGCCCATAATCTACTATTCTTTTGCTAAATGCCCCCAGTTGCTAGTGTTTTCCCCACTAAGGTTACTTTGTATGTATTTTCCATGCATTTTATATATGTCTATTTATGAACAAGTCAACCCTGATAGAATATGAGCTTCTTGAAGGTAGACAGTTTTTTCTGTGTTTCCCTAGATCTTAGCACAATGCCTGGCACATTATTATCCCTTGATATATATTTGTTAATTAATTTTTTGAGTTGAAGGAGGTAAATTTTGAATTATTAAATATCTATTTAGGGGCAGCTAGGTGGTGCAGTGGATAAAGCACCAGCCCGGGATTCAGGAGGACCTGACTTCAAATCTGGCCTCAGACACTTGACACCTACTAGCTGTGTGATCCTGGGCAAGTCACTTAACCCTCATTGCCCTGCCCCCCCCCCCAAAAAAATAGAATTATACCCTCTTGCACACAAATACAATTAGAATAAAATAATATATTTTTTAAAAAATCTATTTAGAAGGGTCAGCTCTTGGGAATGGGTTAATACAAACAGATATAGCTAGAAGAAATCTCTCTTCAACTAAACATTTACAATGGATCTCCTCCATATCTGCAGTTTAGTTAATACACATCTTCCTGTTTTATGCCTCACTTAATATTCATGGCCAGAGGTCCAATGAACAAGGTTGTTTCTGTCTATCACATCTTTCAAGGGATAGCATATAATTTGGACATATAAATGAGAGACACTGTTCTGGAGGAGAGCTCCACCTAATTGGACATTTATTTTATTTTTTCAATTGTTTCCAACTCTTCTTGATCCCATTTGGGGTTTTCTTGTCAAATATATTGAAGTAGTTTGCTATTTCCTTCTCCAACTCATTTTACAGTTGAAGAAATTGAGGCAAACAGGGTTAAGTGATTTGCCCAGGGTCACAGGGCTAGTAAGTACCTGAGGACAGACTTGAAAGGTGAGTTTTCCTGACTCCAGGCCAGGCATCACATATATCCACTGAACTACATAGCTGCCCATGAAACTATACAAAGCACTATTAAATGCCTTTAATTGTGCTACATAGAGGGGCCATACATTTTTCTCTATTCTAACACTACAAAAGGAACCCTAATATTCAGGTAAATACTCAAACAAATGATAGAATCATTGCTTAAAGTACTAAGGATACAGAGATGGAGAGATCTTCAGAGTCATCTTAGTTCAATTCTTTTATTTTATAACTTGAGAAAAGAAAGGCCTAAAAAAGCTAAGTGACTTGCCCAGAGTATTACCTAAAAATGGAACTCTGTTATTTAACAAATAAAAATAAAATGTCACAAAGTATGGTCACTTCTTGACTCATTCTAATTTAAACAGCATCTGCTGTTATTTTATTGAGTTACATAGGCCCAATTGCCCAGAAGGACACTGGGATGTCTTTTTGGAAAAGAAAGGAGTAAAACAAATTTGTACAGTTCCTTGAGATTTTTGCTTTTAACCAAG
This sequence comes from Dromiciops gliroides, assembly GCF_019393635.1. Classification (NCBI taxonomy): domain Eukaryota; kingdom Metazoa; phylum Chordata; class Mammalia; order Microbiotheria; family Microbiotheriidae; genus Dromiciops; species Dromiciops gliroides. The sequence goes on along the minus strand of NC_057864.1, from coordinate 368,168,309 downwards.
TAGAGCATAGCTAAATATCACTTGTCATCCATTATAAATAGAATCTGGTGCTTATCTATCTTGCTCACTGGGAAAGAATGTAAAATAGTCAAGGAATGAAACACCCAGGAAGGCTGCCTGAACTGCAATATTGATTTAAAAAAAAATTTCCCAAACTTTTCTCTAGACAAGGAGCCATACATTTTTGGCCAATGAGTTTCTCAACCTTAGGATTGATGTGATGTTTTATGGATAAAAATAAAAGGAGGCAGTTACATCAGTGGTAAAAATGTGCTGAAGGAGTCGCTTCCTTCTCAAGTTGGCCTTTAAAGGCACTCTCATTATCTTGACCAAAACTGTGCAGTCATGCTGCATGCTCTAGGAATGAGAACTGTTCATGTAAGGACTGGTCCAAAAGGACATCTAAAGAGCCAATAAGATGAAGCAACTAGTAAACACATTACAAAAGATGCTGAGTTAATGCCATAGTGTCATTAAATGAGCTCAGTAACAAAGCCTCAGGAAACTGAATTTGCTTTGTGTTTTTCCATAGAAGGAAGTGATGCGGAAGGGGGGGAGCAGTGGGAAAGCTAGGCTAAAGAATTTATTTTTTAGCTTGTATGGAATAGAGTCACTGAAAGTCTGTGAGCAAAGAGTGATGGGATCATGTTGATACAGTAAGTATGCACAATACATGCATCTATGCAAACATATACTCATATGTTTCAATACTATGAACAAAAAATTTAAATTTAAAAAAATTAGTGGGCATGAGTGCTCCTTCCACTTATGAAGATCACAAACTTTCTATAAAGAAATGGACTGCCTTTTGAGATTTCTCATGGTTAAAAAAAAAAAAAGCGTCACCCTATGATGAACCTGGTAATGTCTCTTTAGACAGAGGTTCTTGGGTAATTGACAATGCACATCACTGATTATATTTGGAGGTTTTTTAGAGTGATTGTGATAGTGAATTCTGATCACATAACTGATTCTATACTCAAGACGATTCCTGTGTTCCATTACCCTAGCTTCAAGAATTCCAAGTCACTTTCATTTTAGGATGAAGAATTTTGCTAAGACTTTGGCAGAGGCATAGAGATATATACCATGTAAATAGAGACTTGGAAACAATCAATTATTAGAAAATTTTGGAGGATAAAGCATAGGACTTGGAACCAAGAAGAACTGAGTTCAAATCTCACCTCCCTAGGCAAGTCACTTAACATTTATGTACCTCAACTTCCTTATCTAGAAAATGAAGTGGTTAGACTCAATAGCCTCTAAAGTCCCTTTCTTATTCAAGAATCCTTAAGCTTTTGTGTGTCATAGATCTTTTTAACAATCTGTTGAAGCCCCCTTTTCAGAATAATTTTAACTGCATATACATCAAATTATATAAGAAACCAATTATTAAAAATAGGTATTAATGGGGGCAGCTAGGTGGCGCAGTGGATAAAGCACCAGCCCTGGATTCAGGAAGACCTGAGTTCAAATCCGACCTCAGATACTTACTAGCTGTGTGACCCTGGGCAAGTCACTTAACCCCCATTGCCCCACAAAAAAAATCCCAAAACAAAACAAACAAAACAAAAACAAAATCATGAGTTTCAGATTGAGAACCTCTGCTCTAAATCTATGATCCTTTGATCTGAATTTGAATCCCAGATCTGTCATTGGCTTACCTGTATGGTCTGAGTCAAGGCACAACTTCTTAGGGCTTCAGTTTCCTTATCTGTAAAAAGGAAGGAGAGGAGCAGTAGATTGAAACAGCTGTCCTCTAAGATTCTTTCTAGTTGTAAATCTATGGTCTATTGATTTGGAATCATAGGTCTTTATGTGATACATGTGCTAGTTCTGCTATTTACTGCTTATATAGTCTTGAGTAAGTTATACAAACTTACTGGCACTGATTTACTGATGTGTGTGTGTGTGTGTGTGTGTGTGTGTGAATTCAGTGGGCTATATCAGTGTTTCTCAAAGTATGGCTTGGGTGACCTTGGGGGTCTCTGAGACTCCTTCAGGGGTTCTGCAAGTTTAAAACTATTTTCATGATAATACTAAGATGTTTTATTTCCTAATAAAGTAAATATCAATGGATATAACTCACATAAACAAAAACTCTTTGAGGGGTCTTTGTATATAGTAATGGCAATATTGTTTTAAGAACAACCTTGAGGGGCAGCTAGGTGGTGCAGTGGATAAAGCACCGGCCCTGGATTCAGAAGTACCTGAGTTCAAATCCGGCATCAGACACTTGACACTTACTAGCTGTGTGAGCAAGTCACTTAACCCTCATTGCTCGGCAAAAACAAAAAAAAAAGACAAAAACAAAAAACAAACAAACAAAAAGAACAACCTTGAGTAAATAAGTCATTTTGGCTATTATAAATACCCAAATTAACTATAAAAGACATATAAAGGAAGATGTTATCAGTATTCAGAGAAAGAACTGGTGAATAAAAGTATGTATAGGATGATATGTATATATATATATATACACATACACACATATATTTGCATCTAATGGTAGCCATCTCTGGGTGGGAGGGAGAAGAAATTTACATGATAACTTGTATATTTAAAAAGAATAGCAAGTTGCACATAATAGATTTGCAATTTTTTGTGCAATCATCTTTTTTCTTTTACTCTACTATGTCATGGAAATGCTTATTTTATTCCATAAATTAAAAAAAAAAGAAGTAATAATTAAGTGTATAAAGGGATCCTGAGACCAAACATTTTGGGAACCGCTGGGCTAGATAATCACTGGAGTTCTTTCTTGATCCAAATTCTCTGATCCTGTACACGTATATATTCTTAGCCACACAGAGAAAGTATGTAAACACAAATGGATTTGTGATCTAATTAATTTGCTTACTCCCTCAAACAATGAAGATTGTGATCCACCCATGCCTATCCACCTTGTATGACTCTTTTCCATGTACTCCCCTGAAATCACCATCTGGGATACATTCAAACTGGTAGAGGTCTTTCTTACTTTCTCCCAATATTGATGGTGTATGAGTGGAGAACTCTGGCTGTTCACCTGTCATCTCTCAGCCTTCCCATGTACATCTTTGCTTTCTATTGTATATTGCTTTGATGTTGGTACTATGTTGAAATCTAATTATACTCTTCATGTGTCTTTGCTGACTAATATATTCCCTGCCTGATCAGTAAGCAGCACTGAGGGAAATGTATATTTAAATCAATTTATCACTATTGAAAATATCACTATTAAGGTCTGGGAAAGCTGTAAAGCCTTGCAAAAGGAACTATGAGATTATGATTCCTGAACCTTAGAAAACTTCTTCTCAATCCTACTTCAAGGTAAGAATCACATCAGATAGAACCTTGGATCTTTGGTTTGGGGTAATCTTGGGTTTGAGTTTTTTGTGTTTCCCTAATTCTTTTAGAATATAAAGCTATTTGTACTTTACAGTGTTCTTCAATGAAATATTTTTAGTGTAGGGCAAACTCTTATTTTAGAAAATGATACTCACTTGTCCTGTGGTTAGAGAATCTGATGCCATCGTGGAAACCAGACTGTAAGAACTCTAGGTTCTTCGAAAAGGAAAGAGGTTTTGGTCACATTGGGAACATCTGGCTGTATCACATATGATCATATATAATGCACTGAAGAAAGCTAAAACTCTGAGGCCTGAGTTTAAACAGTTCAGTGCAAAGTTTTGAGTTTTGGCTTGGTATAATCTCACAGGACATATCATGGTTAAAAATGAACCAGAAAATTACATATGACCATGACGTGGTACCAATGAGCATGAAACATTGGATTTGGAAAAAGAAATGACAACCAGTGATTGAAATAATTATTATAAGTAGAATTCTGGGTACAGTATGCTCACTTACTAATAGTCAAAATAGCTAATTATTGAAAGGCTAAAGGTTATGAAGAGCTTTAGGGTGGGGGGGCTGCTATATATTTTCTCAATACTGAGCAAGCAATCCAAACCTCACTGGATAGCATTGCAATACTTTAATATCAGTGACATTTAGATGCAGAAGAGCAAGATCGGTACTTGCCTTTATTTTAAGTACTTGATATTTATATGTAAAAAAATGCATGGTGCCAATACAGGGCTATTTTAAAATTGAATTTCCTAGGCTGCTTTTGGCAGATCATGTCAATGTCCTGGTATATCTCTCCTTGCTCCTTGATTACATATACAAAGGAGACTGACTACCCAAGTAGATTATTGTCTTACAAGTACTTTGCTTGAATTCTGGTAGCAGATACTGGGAAGAAATTCACTCAAATTGTTTGTACTCTTATCCAAACTTGTGTTTAAAGCCTATCTCCTTTCTCTTCCTATTTCCTTATTAGTCAAACCAGAGGGTTGAACTGATGATCTCTAAGGAGTCTTCTAAAAATTCTATAACCCAACAAGCTCAAATTCTTCAGGGGAGAATTTTTCATTTATGAGAATCATTTCAAATATTTCTTATCTTGTAAGTCTCCAGATATTCTTTTCAACCCAGCCATGAGGCAATCACCTTTCTCCTGGCATATTAGGTGCCTATTTTAAAATTGTAGTCATCCAACCACTGAAAGACTCAAATGCAAGGAAAACACACACACACACACATACAGAGAGAGAGAGAGAGAGACAGAGAGAGAGAGAGAGAGAGAGAGACAGAGAGACAGAGAGACAGAGAGACAGAGAGAGCCATCCAGATAGTATTCATGTTGTTGCAAATGGAACTTAAGGAAGAGAAAATTTCTTTGTTTTCTTAAATTCACTTCCATTTTAAAAATCCCACACCAATCCAGTAAAAAGAACTGAAAAAAAAAATACAGAGGAGAGGGCACCATTTTTGAAGCCTAGGACATGCTCGCTTGAAAAGTCTAACTTCACTTTTGGTCTGCCTACTTTCAGAATTGAGAAATTAGAAAAGACATATATACACCCAAGGAAATGATAGAAAAAAAAAAAGAAAGGATTTATAGAAGGGAAAACATTTGTAGCAGCACATTTTAATAGCCCAAGAATTTTGAGGGATAGATGTTCATAAATTGGGGGATAAACAAATTGTAGCACATGAATGTAATGGAATATTATTGTTCTGTATGAAATGATGAATAAGGTGATTTTAGGGGACAACTAGGTGGCACAGTGGATAAAGCACCGGCCCTGGATTCAGGAGGACCTGAGTTCAATTTCGGTCTCAGACACTTGACACTTACTAGCTGTGTGACCATGGGCAAGTCACTTAACCCTCATTGCCCCACAGAAATAAATAAATAATTAATTAATTTAAAAAAAATGAATGTTGCAAAATTTCAAAAAAAACCCCAAACAAACCCCAATCTTTGTCCTAAGGAAGAGTTATGAGATTGTGATCCATTCATGCCTGTTCATCTTGTACTCCCATGAGGTCATCACAGGGCATAAAATCAAATTTCTAGAGGTCTTCCTTACTTTCTCCTGACATTGGAGCATACCAGTCCATCTATCATCTCTTTGTTCACTTCCTTTCATTACTTTGAGGGTTTTTTTTGGTTTTTGGTTTTGGTTTTTTTGTGAGGCAATTGGGGTTAAGTGACTTGCCCAGGGTCACACAGCTAGTAAGTGTTAAGTCTCTGAGGTCAGATTTGAACTCAGGTCCTCCTGACTCCAGGGGCCATGCTTTATCCACTGCACCACCTAGCTGCCCCCCTCCCATTACTTTGAAAAGGTAGATTGTTCAGAGGCATGGAACATTGCCAATAATTTCACATTTTTTGATGTATTGCTCAATTTGGCTAACTTTTTTTTCTTCTTCCTTTTATTTTTTTCTTTTAAAAATCTTTGTTATAGAGGATGGCTCTGGAGGGGTACAGGGAAAAATAAAGGTATTATGAAAACAAAAGATTGGTTGAAGAATGGATAGGCAAATTATGGTATTTGATTGTAATGTAATAGAATTGTGGTGTAAGAAATGATGAAAATAATGGTTTTGGAGAAACAAGGAAAAGACTGGTGCAGAGTGAATTAAACAGAACCAAGAAAAGGATTTATACAATAGCAACAACTATGTAAAGACAAACAACTTTGAAAGATAACATTGATCCTTGCAATAACCAATCATGATTCCAGAATACCTATAATGAAGGATTCCAACTCATGATAGAGAAGTGATGGACTCAGGGTACAGAATAAACATATTTTGGGATATGGCCAATGTGGGAATATTTCACTTGACTATGCATATTTGTTACATGGGGTTTATTTTTCTTCTTTCTTTTCTTCCCAATTGGGTATGAGGGAGAAAAAACACATTTTACCAACTGAAAAAAAATTTAATCAAAAAAGGGAAATAATATCTATAAAATCTATTTTTTTGAAAAAGAAAATAGCAAGTTGTTTAAAAAAAAACAGGGACGTAGAAATAACTTCAGTTCAATAGTTCTTCTGGGATTACAATCCAAAAATTAATTTCTTCAATTAAATCTGTGTAATGTGTAAATGGCAAGTACAATAACAATTGAAGACATTGGCATGTACAAGGTAATTAAGAGTGTATTAACTCGGGGCAGCTAGGTGATGCAGTGGATGGAGCACTGGTCCTGGATGCAGGAGGACCTGAATTCAAAGCCGGCCTTAGACACTTGACACTTACTAGCTGTGTGACCATGGGCAAGTCACTTAACCCCAATTGCCTTACCAAAAAAAAAAAAAGAAAGAAAGAAAGAAAGAAAGAAAGAAAGAAAGAAAGAAAGAAAGAAAGAAAAATTACTTTAAAAAAAGAGTGTATTAACTAGTGCATGTTTATATAAGTAATGAAGTCTTATTTAATAACATAGATATTAGCTAATATTAATCTGTTTTGAATAATTATCCTATCAAGTTAAAAGGAAAGAAATCAAAATGCCAATCCCCCCCACCTCAATTTAATGAAGGCATTTAAGATAAATAGAACTACAGACAGGGAAACTTAGCCAGGATAAAGTGGGCACACATTAAAAAAAAAAAAGTCTTACATTAAAATTAGAGTTATTCCCAAAATGCATCCACACCCCTTACTATGAGCTTTGATCTCAATTTCAGTTAAAACCATGGTGAGGCTCTAATTTCTCCTTTTCTTCATATTTTAAACTTCTCAAAATTAATGTCAGCAAGTCTCATCGTCTCAGGCACCTGTGAAAAGTGCTGGCTCAGAGGAACCTGACAAAAATACAGGTTTTTCTATCTGTTGTCTGATTGATTCACTCTCTAGCTCGGAGGGAAAAGTTGGGTAAAAATAACCTCAGCCAGGGGGGATATGTTACTTTGTTGTTCTCCTTAATTCTCCATTTCATCATAGTCTCAGCACTTTGTTGAGCTAAGTCAACCACAGATGGTCACATGTCAAAGTTCTCTAAGCTACAGTGTTCCTTACATGCTGAGAAAGGAAACTATACAACAGTATTTCCAAAAGAAGCATCGTCTGGTAGGCACATGACAGATATATTGAGAAGTTAAAAGATAAGTTATACTACAGAGAGAATTGTAAATCATTTTTGTTAAGCAGTCTTCAAGATTTCAGTTGTTTGGAGAAGCAAGCTAACCATTGCTTGCCCACTCCAGAGGCTCAAATAATAAGTAGCTGCCATTAAGATATTAATTAAAGAATTTTCTATCTGTCAGTAAGCATTAGTAGGTTTTGTTTTCTTTTTAGGATTTTAATATTATTGTAGCACCTGTAGCAAATATAGAAGCATTTTGCATAGCCTCAACTGTCTAGTAATTATTTACTGTCCATTTACTAAGCTAATACTAATGCATATTAAACAATTGGAGACTAGTTAAGGGTTGTTGTTGTTGTCATTGTTGTTGTTATTGTTATAGTAGGAACTATAAGTAAAATAGGAGTTCCAAGAATAGAGAGATCGGGGGGACTAAAAGAACATGAAAGAGAAAGCACTTTAAATGTTGTTGTTGTTGTTTTTGACACATGGCTAGGCATTATCTAGATGGAACTGTGGAGGAAAGATACTTTAGGTGTGGAGGTGGTAGTTAGGGTGTTGGTCTTAAATCAAGAAAGACCTGGGACTCCAAAAACAGTCATAAGACAACCCCTGGATCAGCAGAGCTCACAAAAAAAGATAGGCTGAGATTACTTTCCAGCCAAAGACAGCATAGAAGCTCAACAGGAGAGGGCCACAGTGCTAGGCTGGGAGTGGAGTCCAACTCCTAAATCACTCCAACACAGATCCAGCCCCAGGCAGGCTTCAGCAGAGAAACTTACCCCCAAGGCTCTGAGTGAGATGCAGTGCCAGCTTCTTCTGGAACTAAGCTTACGGCTGGGTGAGAGTGTGAACAGCTGCCAGGGAGGGGGGAAATACAAGGGTGTCTGCGGGACCTAAGGAGGAATTCAGTAATATTACCCCAGCAGGGAACCAGGAAGAAATCTTGAGGGGGGTGGGGGGAGGCCCAGGTTGGGGAGTGGTGCAGACTCATTGGAGCTATTAACCACAGCACAAAAAGTTTTGCTGCCTGGTTAATTAGCAAGTTAGCCTGAGATCATTTTCAGACTAGAGAACAGGCCAGATGAGTAAAATCCTGCCCTTCCTTGAACCAAAACACCTGGGACCATCTGAGGCTTGGGACAGTGTAGCCTGGAAGTAGGGTCCCACTGTAAGAGGGAATTAAAAAGTCAAGTAAAAGACAGGTAAGATGAGCAAGCTGAGAAAGTTGAGAACCATAGAAAGTTTCTTTAGTGACAAGGAAGATCAAGGTGCACCCTCAGAAGAGGATAGCAATGTCAATCCAAAGCTTCCAAGAAAAATATGAATTGGTCTCAGGCCATAGAGGCACTCAAAAAGGACTTTGAAGACAAAGTAAGAGAGGTTGAGGAAAAATGGAAAAATAAATGAGAGTGATACAGGAAAGTCATGAGAAAAAAGTCAGCAGCTTGAAATGTCAAATGTCAAATACAAAAGCTCTCTGAAGGAAATAATTGCTTAAGAATTAGGACTGAACAAATGGAAGGTAGTGACTTTACAAGAAACCAAGACACAAAAAAGCAAATCCAAAAGAATAAAAAAAAAATAGAGGGCAATTTGAAATATCTTCTTGGAAAAGCTGTTGACATGGAAAATAGATCCAGGAGATATCATTTGAAAATTATTGGACTACCTGAAAATCATGATTAAAATAAGAGTTTAGACATCATCTTCCAAGAGATTGTCAGAGAAAATTGCCCTGATATTCTAGAAGTAAAAGGTAAAATAGAAATTGAAAGAATCCACCAATCACCTCCTAAAGAGATCCCCAAAAGAAAATTTCCAGGAATATTATAGCCAAATTCCAGAGCTCCCAGGTCAAGGAGAAAATATTGCAAGCAGCCAGAAAGAAAAATTCAAATACCATGGAGCCACAGTCAGGATAGCACAGGATCTAGCAACTTCTACATTAAAGGATTGGAGGGCATGTTATATGATATGCCAGAATGCAAAGGAATTGGGATTACAACCAAATATCACCTACCCAGCAAAACTGTGTATAATCTTTCAGGGGGGAAAGTGGTATTTCAATGATAAAAAGGACTTTCAGGTATTCATGATGAAAAGACCTGAACTGAATAGAAAATTCTACTTTTAAATGCAAGACCCTAGAGAAGCATAAAAAGGTAAAGAGGAAAAAGAAATAATGAGAGATATTAAAAGGTTAAACTGTTTACTTTCCTACATGGGAAGATGATGTGTCTAAATCATAAGAGCTTTCTGAGTATTAGGGCAGATTATAGGAATAAATTGAGACAGAGGGCACAGGTGGGAATTGATTATGAAGGGATTATATCTGTAAAGCATTTCTTTTTTGTTTTATCTTTTTTGAGGGGGGCTGTCAGGGTTAGTGACTGTCTTGTGTCTGAGGCTGGATTTGGGTTCGAGTCCTCCTGGGTTCAGGACAGGTGTTTTGTCCACTGTGTCACCTACCTGTTTCATGATGACATCTTTAGTGTAAAATTGAGGGGGGAGAGGAATGCACTGGAGGAGGAGAAAAGGGAGAGGTAGAATGGGGTGAAATCTCACATGAAAGAAGCAGGAAATGGTTTATGGAGTGGGGGGGGGGGAGAGAGGGAGGAGAAGTGGGGAAATGAATGAGCCTTACAATCAACAGAATTAGCTCAAAGACCTTAATCTCATCAGAGTTGGCTCAAGCAGGGAATAACATACACACTCAATTGAGTGGAGTAATCTATCCAACCCTGCAGGAAAGTAAGATGGGAAGGGAATAAGGAGGGAGGGGTGAAAGAAGGGAGGGCAGATTCGGGGAGGGGGCAGTCAGAAGCAAAACACTTTTTAGGAGGGATAGGGTAAAAGAAGATAGAAAATAGAGTAAATATGGGAAGGGAATAGGATGGAGGAAAGCAGTTAATAATAGTAATTGTGAAAAAATTTTGAAGCAGAGGCAAGAGTAATGTAAGATGATGATAATGATGGATTGATTGATGGATGGATTGATGATGACTGGAGGAAGATGAGGACTGATTGATGAGGAGGAGGATTGAAAGAAGGATTGATTGACAATGATTCGGACTGACTGAGGATAATGATGAGGACTGATAGATGATGCTTGATTGATAATTGTTTGATAATGATGATGGCAAAATGTATGGTACTTATTTTGCTGGGCTATTGTGAAGAAAATTCTTTGTCAAGTTTAAGGTACTATATAAAAGTCATCTACCTCTGTTGCAATAATCAACCATATGAGTTCATTGTAATGAAATCTCTCTTTAAAGTCCTATATGAATATAGTTTACTATTTTTAAAAAATGATGAGCAGGATACTATCAGAAAGACCTGGAGGGACCTACATGAACTGATGCAAAGTGAAATCTACCGTATACAAAATAATGGTAATATTGTGAGATGTTCTGCTGTGAATGACTTGATTATTTTCAGCAATGCCATGATCCAAGACAACTCCAAAGGTCTTATGAAAAATTCAATCCATCTACAGAAGGAGAACTGAACGAAGGAAGGAAGGGAGGGAGGGAGGAAGGTAAGAAGGAAGGAAGGAAGGAAAGAGAGAGAGAGAGAGAGAGAGAGAGAGAGAGAGAGAGAGAGAAGGCAATGATAGGGCCAGAGGCAGATAAAACATGGTGGCAGATTCTGGCAAATGAATTTGGCACCCAGAACCATGCATAATATTCCAGGCATTTTCTAAGAGTACAAAACTGTCACCTTCTTCATTTTGGAAATTATTTCTCCTATAAATGAAGCCTAAAATCATGTTACTTTTTTGCTGCCATGTCACATTCTTTGCTTAAATTGAGGTTGAAGTCCACTAAGATCAGCAGCATAGTACTAGATAAGGCATGGGACTTAAAATCCAGAGGACCTGGATTTAAATCCTGTTTCACCCACTTACTAGCTGTATGACCCTAGGCAAGTCACTTAACTTCCCTATGACTTGAGTTCCTCATCTGTAAAATGAAGCCTCTAAGGCCACTTCTAGGTCAAAGTCTATTATCCTATAAAAAAAAAAAACACAACCTAGACCTTTTTCAAACCACTAACTTGTCACCTCAACCTATATTGAATTCATGAAATTGATTTTTTTTACCTTAAGTGCAGGACCTTACATTTCTCTTTTTGAAACTTCATCTTTTTTTGTTTATTCCCTCCCTTTCTAGACTTTTGAAATCTTTTTCAATCCTGATTTTGTCATCCAATATGTTAGCTATCTCTCCTAGCTTTGTGTCATCTGCATCTTGAATATACCTGCTTGTTTGCACAATACCTGCTCCAGTGGAATAAGGTCAGGAGGGCAAGGATTGTATTTCTGACTTCCTTTGTATCTCCAGGACAGCGACCAGTACACAGTAAGCACTTAAGTACTGGTCAACAGAATGACTTAAAGCATAATATAAGATGCAGCCAAATGAAATTATAGGACATTGTTCATTTAATCTTTCATTTTTCAGAAGATCTTTCAATTTCCTCAGATAACTTGGGAGTCATTATTAGCAACACAGTTCATCATTGAACTGCCATGAGAAAAATTCTGGTTATTTGATGGATTCCAGCTGAGTGGGAATTTATTGTGTAAATAACACATTCTCAGCCAATATTGTTTTTATTTCATCTTGTAGTCTCCTCTGCCACTCCATCCTGAAAAAGCAGAGAAAAGTGAAGAAATCTGGCTAAATTTAGACAATTCTAGGATGAGAAAGAAAAGAAAAACTTTAGTGGCCACCCAATAAGACCATAATATAGTGCCAACATCTAGGCTTTGCCATGTTCAAACAGGACAAAAATACCCAAATAAACAAACTCCACCAATTATAATAATTTGTTCAGCTCTTTGACAGGCCTAATGTAGGCCATTCAATGAGATGTTTCATATCTCTTCTAAGAAAAGAGCATTCTAGACCTCTCTTCATTCATAGAAGAAATATGCTGGACATGTGGTATCTCTTTTGATCCATCACTACTCCTAGATAAATGGCCTCTAGTCATTCCAAGATGCACAAATGGGCTTGTTTAATTACAGTAACGTTCATTCATAAATAACATCTTGGCAGTGGTTTAAGAGTAAAATATAATCCTTTTCCATGGAGACCAAATACACAAGCAGATTCTAATTGAGTCCTATGTATTGCATGGGCAGGAGGAAAAATGTTTTGGGTTATCTATTTTTATTTTCAGTCCCCTTACTAGGTCCAAATCAAAAGTTGCTGCAAATCCAGAAGCCACATCATCCACAAAATAAAAATTTAATAAGGTTATGAATGTCTCTACCAAAAGAATTTGGTTTTCTGGATCAGATCTTAAGATGTCAGAATGAATTCCTGGCTAAGGGTGGAATAACAAAATTGGCTGGAGACTTGATGATCTGATTAAGAAAGCTTTACAGTAAAAATTAAGATGGAAGGAAAAATGCCCCTAATAAAACTAAAACCTTACACTATGGTGGGCAATGAGAATAGTGTTTTAGTAAAATCATAATGAGGATGTACCCCACAATTTTTAAATAAACCAATACTAAAGTCACAAACAGAGTTTTAGGTAGCAAATGTCATGCTTTAGGTAAGCAACTTGAAACAACATTGAGAAAAATAGTAGTAAACCCAACTTTAAATCAGCCATGTTTAGGAGGAGAGAAACTCCAACACTGGCTCCATGAGGGAGACCCTAAGACTTAGTGTTATAGGGGTAAAGAATATGTCTCATGGCAAGAAAGATTCCAATCCAGTAACCTTTATCTGGGGAAACAGGGATACCACAATGTTAGTGTTGGATAAACCACCTCCTTGAGAAGAACAGGGAAGGGGGCCAGGTACTCCCCTGGTATGAATTTTTGAATTCTCTTAATTTCAATGCCCTATCTGACATATTTTAGTTGTGACTGCTGATGAACAGTGTTTCTGGCCTCTTGTGGCTATACAACAACATACTACATAAAGGAGAAAAGCAATGAGCAAAGTTAAAATTTTAAGATGTTTTTGTTAATAAGAACTTGTAGAAGGTATCACTATTGCATGCTGTTTCCTTCTGATAGTACTGCATAGATTGCCTTTAGGAAGTTGTCCCTCAACTGAGTTTTGAAGGAAGCTCAGAATTCTACAAGGCAAGGTTGAGAAAGGCATATATTTTAAGGATGGAGGACAGCCTATAAATAGGCACAGGGATAGGAAATGGAAGGTTGCTTGCAAGAAGGCAAATTTGACTAAAATATAGAATACATAATAGGAAATAATATGCAATAAGTTTTGGAAAGTAATCTGAATCCAGACTCTGAAAGACCTTAAAAGAAAGAGAAACTTATTTTGGAGAATAATGTTTCTCCTAAAGAAAAGGGAAATTGATTTTTCCTTGTTCCTTATGACAGTATTTTTACTTTCTTAGACAATGTGGGGTTGTACCAAATATGCTGATCTGGGAGTGGAGATGAGGATTTTAGTCCAAGTTCTGCTATAAAATAGCTATGTGATCTTCAGAAAATAGTGAAGTCTTTCTGGGCTTCAATGTCTTTATTCACCAAATTGGAAGCTTAGCCTAGATCACAGATTTTTGGAGTAGAGTAGAAAGGGAGCTGAGTGACCATTTAGTACAACCCACACATCCCCCAAAAATCTCTTCTATAACCTACATGATAAGTGGTTTTCCAGACTTTGATTTAAGACCACAATTTAGGGGGAACCTACCACTCCATTCCACTTTGAGATTACTCTAATCGTTAGGAAGTTTTGTTTTTTTCCTGATATCATACTTTGAATTCTTTCTAAGCAAATAATTGTTGTTGCTGTTGTTGTTGTTGTTGTTGCTGTTTGGTCATTTCAGTTGCATCCAACTCTTCATCATCTCATTTGGGGTTTTCTTAACAAAGATACTGTAACAGTTTGCCATTTTCTTCTCTGACTCATTTTACCTGTGAGGAACTGAGGCAAACTTAAGTGACTTTCCCAGGGCCACATAGCTAGTAAGTATTGGAGGCCAGATTTGTACTCAGAAAGCTGTCTTCTTGATGCCTGGTTTGGAACTCCAACCACTGTACCACCTTGCTGCCCCCATGCAAATAGTTACCAGCAAATAATTCTGTTCCAAAAAGACAATTCACATTTAGAAAATATACAATATCTTATCGTCGTCATCATCATCATCCAGAACCTAGCACGCATGTGGATTTTCAACAGCAAAGGACTTGAAAGCTCATCTAATCACAACTTCTCATTTCATAGATTAGGAAACTGAGACTCATAGAGAATATGTAACTTACTCCAAATCACCCAAATAAGTGAAAGAACCTATCACTTCTACTTTGAACTGGGATTTGAAGTGAGGTCCTATGATTCCAATGTAAGGTTCTTTCAACCACATCACTAAGCCTTTCAAGCAAAGGGTCAAGTCAGATCATTTAGACAACTTTTTTTAGACTAATGGACCACAGGACTTGTGCTCTTTTTAGGCTTGTCCAACAACCTAATAAAAGAAAGGGGAGAAAATATTGTAAGTTAAGATTCTTTCATGTTGGGACCTATGAGCATCTGTTGGTCTGGTCAGCATCAATTACCATAGATATACGAGTTGCAATGTGGAAAGCTAAATTTGTGTAATACAAAGATAGCATGAACTTTTGTAAAACCTAAACAACTATGAGGTTCCCTTAGCAACAGGATCATGGGCTATTTTATAGCACTGGGTCATCCAGCTGCCATTCCTTTACTGGTGATTAGTGATTTGTTATAATTACCCTTTGTGCCTATAACAAGCACATAAAATGATCTTGACATTTCATTGTTTTCCCTTAATTTATTGTTTGTGTGTGTGTGTGTGTATATATATATATATATATATGTATATGTATATATATATATATATTCTTTGACATGGTAAATTTATGCTTTTTAAGGTTGGAAGAATTTAGTGGGAGAACTTCCTTTGTACCTCTCAGTCTAGATTTGAACACAGGCTTGTTTATTCTTAGGGAAAAGAAAACCTCTTTATTCCTCATAAGGAAAGAAAAAATATTTTTAAGCTTTCTAATCCTTACTCATAAGCTTTCTGGTACATACCAAGCAACATTATGAGTTTAGTGGGATAGAATAAGAAGCAGATGGGATAAATTTCCCTTAAAATCCAGAGTCTGAAAATTAGAAGGAAAAGGTGCCTAACAAAATTCATTTTGAGTTCTGCCAAACCCAGTCCATTCGCAAAATAGTTTGAGGCAGTCTCTGAATCCAACTTCTTCCAAGCTAAGCTGGACAGGACTGGTTTGAGGTTCTTAGGTTTTGAGATCAGGTGGCATTAGCAAATTTCTTGCCCATTGTAATTAGGAGCTTGCTTATTTAATGCAGATTTTGGAATTATAGGTCTAGAGGGAATTTTTGAGGTTCTATCACTGTTTCTAGGAATTATTCCACTAATCCATTCTGGATAGATGATGAGGGGGTAAGATCTTATTTCTAAAGTCCCCCTGGGATGCTTTTGTATACATTAACCATTTCACTTTTTTGTGTAGAAGGGGTTGAATTAGAATAAAATATCTTAAGATTTTCCCCTAATACTCCTTTTCCCAGAAATGGAAACTCCCAAACTCTTTATGGCCAGAAAGACATTAAGTTCTATACAAAGATGTTTAACTTTCATTCAGTTTAAATTAACCAAACATACTCTCCCACCTCTTGGAGTGATCTATCCAAGTCCAAAAAAGGCAAGGCACTAGGAGAATTACCAAAAGTATTAAAATAGGATCAGTGGTGTCCTTTTCAATGAAGCAAAATGTATATGACCCATGATTTGTCAAGACTTGCTTCTAGTTGCCTCTATCCTAAAATCAAAGTCATGGGGCTGGACAGTACCTTCATAGCTAAAAATTCCATCCCTTTGCCTTCAGACATGGCTATGAGTGGAAAATTTCAACCTTATAGAATACCAAAAACAAAGAAAAGAGAGTATGTGGGAAGAGATCCTCAGAAAAGATGCAAAAAATAGTAGCCCTTTAATAAAAATGGTTTCCAGAAGCCACATGAGAAAGCAAAGTACTATATCAATCTGCATTCAAGAGGCCCAGAATTGATTCCATCAGTTAAATTATGAACTTTGGGTAGGCAGTCCTGGTGTAATGGAAAAGAATGGAGGACCAATATTTACATCCCAATTCTATTCCTTGCTACCTGTGTGATCTTGGGAAAGTGATAAATTGAAGAAGCTTAGCATTCTCCTTTGAAAAAAAAATAGTAATTGGAGATTACCAAGTGGTGATCTCATCCTGAAAGAAGAATACTGGGCACTGGGCATATGGTTTAAAAAAGTCTAATATTCTACATGTACTTATAAAGTACTGAATTGATTGTCCTTCACTATCCATGTCCCTTCACATACAAATTCATATATTCTCTATACTTTGAATGAACAGTTATAGGAAGAGAAGACTTGGCATGATGGGCTCTTCCAGTGTGAAGGCATCCATGTGCAGGAATGGGAAATATCCAACATCAATACTCGGAAAAAAAACAAGGAAAGAGAGATTTTCTTAACTATTTTTAAATGAATGAATAACACAATTAGCATTGTAATATGTTCATATTTACACAGATTTTTTGAGATAATAACCCAGGAGCTATATTTGTTGAAAACTACCACATCAAAAATGTAACTATGGAAAGTCTGTGATTATTACTAAAACTATTAATTAAAATATTAAAGTAGTGATATAAACAGGAATACCACTTAGTTGAAATATGGAAATAAAAAAATCTACTATTTTCTTTTATTAAGAGGGTATACATAAGTATATATATATATATACATATATATATTTCAATAAAGGAGAAGAGCAGCAGTTTAGAAGATTATAGCTGTTGCTTTTACAAGATCATGAGTGGTATCAGTGTTTGTAGTTTGCTGTTGCATTAGGAGCAGAAAATAAGTTTCTCTGATTTGTCATCATTCTTGAGTATGTTGGACATTTAGTTTGTATATATGATGAGTTTACTTGTGCCAAAGAAGCAAAATGGGTTATTAGATCTCACATAAAAGTCCTGCTAAGTTTAGCCATTGACTCTCACTGAGAGTTATAATATCAGGGCAAATGGTAACATGATGATGATTATGATGGTGATGGTGGTGATGGCATTAGGCGGTACAGAACACCAAATATGAAGTCAGGAAGACCTGAATTAAAATCTGTCCTCAGATACCCACTGGCTGTATCATCCTGGACAAGTCATATAACCTCTGGTTGCCTAAATTTCCTCACATGTAAAATGTGGATAATAAAAGCACTTACCATAGCACAGGGTTATAGTAAGGATTAAATGAAGTAATAATTGTGAAGCCCTAGGGGCAGCTAGGTGGTGCAGTAGATAAAGCACCAACCCTGGATTCAGGAGTACCTGAGTTCAAATCTGGCCTCAGACACTTGACACTTACTAGCTGCCTGACCCTGGGCAAGTCACTTAACCCCCATTGCCCCACCAATAATAATAATAATAATAATAATAATAATAATAATAATAATAATATTGTAGAGACCTTAGAACAGTATCTGGCACATAGTGTTTTAGTTAGCTATTATTTTATTAAAATGTATACTATACATGAAGGTTGTGTATTTCTATATCACTTTTCTAAACAGCTAGTGGCAAAGCATTGATAAGTGCAACAACTTCTGGCAAGGCTTTGTCAGGTAATCAAGAGCCTGTTCTTCCTGGCTTTGGAAGAAAGGAAATTAATGGAAGATCAGGCCTTTAGTAAGAGAATGGGAAGGCAGAAGTTTTCAGTTATACCAGAAGTTTTGAGGATTGAAGAAAAGAAAGAGGTAATTATCATTCTTTGGCAGCCACACAGTCATCATGGCTGATGTCTGCCACATATGTAGTTTCCTTCATCTAGATCATGAAACAATGAAAGAGCACTTCTTAAAGACCAAGTGGAGCTCTGGCATAAGCAGAGCTGTGTCTAACAGCAACAGTGCTGAGTAAAAAACAAAACAAAACAAAAACCCAAAATGAAAACCAACAAACAAAAAACAACAGGAAGGAACTTACTTTTCCCATGGTTTATTTCTCCTTAATTGATTTTCCCCCTTTATTCTGTAAAATGATGCCTTTGCCAGATTCAGTATTCTTTCTAATAAACACTGGTCATTGACTCTGTTCTTGTGCTACTTCATGCCTCTTTGTTTTAGACATGAAGATGCAATGGGGGCCGCAAAAATTTGCTCTTTCCTAGTGCAGAAATAGTTCAGTTCCTCTGCCCATCATTAGACTTTTGTTCTCTAATTGGGGGCATAAGCTCAAACTATTTCATAACTACACTTCTGATGCCATGCAGGATTATTAGGAATGGCAGCTAATTTGAATAAATCTGTCTGATAGACAAAAATTTAAGAGTACAATGTTAACTGGATACTACAATGGTATCTTACCCACCCCTCTCTAAGAAGACTTTAATTTCTGCCTTGAGGGTAGCAGGAAAAGAGGCCATGAGACTGGGCTATTTTCTTTTCCTTTGAGAAAAGGATATTAGATCATAATTTTACCTTCTGTTCCCCTAAGTAATATTTATTTAGTGACAAAATTGGTTCTTTTAAAAAATTTATTTTATTTTTTAATTTCTGGAATAAAACGAGCATTTCCATAACAGTACAATAAAAAAGATGGTTGCACATGAAACTGCAGATCTCCTATACACAACTTGCTATTCCTTTCAAATATAAAACAAAATTATCATGTAAGTATCTTTTTCCCCTTTTTTCTTCCCTCCTCTCACCCAAGAGATGACTACCATTAGAAAAAAGTGTTCTAAATAAAAAGGCATTTTCTCCAGCTTGGCCTCTTCCTACAAATGCCAATTACAAAAAAGAGCATCACAAAAAGCAAATAAATAAATCCATTTATATCAGCACATAGAAAACAGGAATCAGAGGAGTTATATAGATTAAAAATATAATGGAAAATAAACAGAAGGGTGAATGAAAACTCGAGAGAGATTGAGATCATGCTCAACCAAGAAAGCATCCTCTTCCTTGGAAATATTTTGGAAGAGAGTAGCTGGGAACCGTAGGAGTCTCTCTCAAAAAAAGAACTGAAGAATGCCTTCTATTTAAAGCTCTCACACCAACTTTGCCCCTCACCCAGGCACATAGTGTCTCATCAGCATTCTTGCCAAATAGAGTAATCTTATTCAAAATGCTCTAAGTTTGGTCAAAAATGGTACTTGGATATGGGTACTTCTTATATTTGTATATACCAGAGCTGTCAAACACAACACTCCTGAGTGCAGTGAGAGCAGATTAAAATGTAATGGGGTGGGGCAGCTAGGTGGCACAGTGGATAGAGCACTGGCCCTGGATTCAGGAGGACCTGAGTTCAAATCCAGCCTCAGACACTTAACACTTACTAGCTATGTGTCCCTGGGTAAGTCACTTAACCCCAATTGCCTCACCAAAAAAAATGTAATTGGGATATATTTAACAAAATAAATAAAATAGAATAGAATAGAAGTAATGTTAATATATGATTTTCTAAGTCAATAGTGACTCATGAGGATCCTTATGTAAGGCAGGCACCTTTTTCTACTCAATTTTGACACCATTCATGCAGACCATACCCAGCTGTGATTTTTTTTATCCATGTCCATCTTTATTCAGAAATCTGCCATAAAGTATCTGCCCAAAGTACAGGAGACCTTCCTTTGACTCCTTTCATAGCTATCAGGGCAACACTTGAATTGCTCATAACTTCTGCCATGACTGGTTCACCTTTTTACAGTCATATATGATCTTCATGACACTTTCCAGAAAAGTCATCATTGGTAATAGTTTACATCTTCCTTATTCCTATCATGAATCTTTCCATTGTGTATTGGATTAGTGACAGTTTTGACTCCTTCAAAATTGTGGTATACCATGATTCTTAGCCATAGCAACTATAGCAATCTTAAAAATTAGATTATTATTGCCTAGTGATGAGATATGGAATCCAGACACAAAGTTTGATCTTAGTAATCACTCATAGAGCCAGCTCATCATCTACCTGCAGGGCTTGATCAAACTATAAGTACTGATAAGCCAATCCAACTCTATATCACAAACACAGCAAAGAAAACATTCTTGAAAGATGATTTTTATCCCTTTAGCTATTTCCCGCTTTAATTGTATGGCTAATCTCTTGAGAGACCAGACTTTCTGTAAAGGAGGATTTATAGTGATCCGGATCCCAATGAAATGAGCATAATGTTAGACACAAACAAGAGCAAAAAAAAAATCCTATATTCCACATCCTTATGGGGGAGACTTGTCATTCACAACAAATTATTTTTTAATATTTAGAATTTTATTTTCCCAAATTACAAGTAAATACACATTTTGACATCAATTTTTTAAAACTTTGCATTTCAAATTCTCTTCCTCCCCCCTACCCCCACCAAGAACTTAAGCAATTCAATATAAGCTATACATGAGCAGTCATGCAAAATATTTCCACATTAGCCAGGTTGTGAAAGAAAACAGACAAAAACAAAACTTCAGATAAAGGAACTAACAAAAAATTATGTTTCAATCTGTGTTCAGACACCATCACTTCTCTCTATATAGATGGACTACATTTTTCATAAGACCTTCAGAGTTGTCTTGGATCATTGCATTGCTGAAAATAACCAAATAATTCACAGCAGATCATCTTACAGTATTGCTGTTATTTTGTATACAGTACATTTCACGTTGCATCAGCTCACTTAGGTCTTTCTGGGTTTTTCTGATAGTATTCACTGCCACACTCCTCTCCCATCTCTCCTCCCACTCCACAAGCCCTTTCCTGCTTCTTTCATGTGGGATTTTACCCCATTCTTCCTCTCCCTTTCCCCCTCCCCCAGGGCAATCCTCTAACTGCTCAATTTTACCCTAAAGATGTCATCATGGGGCAGCTAGGTGACTCATTGGACAAAGCACCTGCCCTGAACCCAAGAGGACCCATACCCAAAACTGGCATCAGACATAAGACACTCACCCACTGTATGGCCCTGAACATGCCACCCAACCCAACTGCTCCACAAAAAAATGATAAACAATAAATGCTTTACAGATATCATCCCTTCAATCTGTGCCCTCCATTAAATTTATTCCTATCATCTGTCCTAATACTGAGAAAGGTCTAATGAGTTAGATGTATCATCTTTCCATATAGGAATGTAAACAGTTTAACCTTTTAACCCCTCTTGATTTCTTTTTCCTGTTTACCTTTTTATGATTCTGTAGGTCTTGTATTTGCAAGTCAAATTTTCTATTCAGTTTAGGTCTTTACATCATGAATACCTGAAAGTCTTCTTTTTCATTGAAGTCCCATTTTTTCCCCTGAAAGATTATACTGTTTTGCTGGGTAGGTGATTCTTGGTTATAATCCCAATTCCTTTGCCCTCTGGAAAATCATATTCTATGCCCTCTGATCCTTTAATGTAGAAGCTGATAGATCTTCTGCTATCCTGACTGTGGCTCCACAGTACTTGAGTTGTTTCTCTCTGGCTGCTTGCAATATTTTCTCCTTGACCTGGAAGCTCTGGAATTTGGCTACACCATTCCTGGAAGTTTTCTTTTTGTGATCTCTTTCAGGAGCTGATGGGTGGATTCTTTGAATTTCTATTTTACCTTCTGCTTCTAGAATATCACGGCAATTTTCCCTGACAATCTCTTGAAAGATGATTTCTAAGTTCTTTTTTTGATCATGACTTTCAGGTAGTCCAATAATTTTCAAATTATCTCTCCTGGATCTATTTTCTAGGTCAGCTGTTTTTCCAAGAAGATATTCACATTGCCCTCTATTTTTTTTATTCATTTGGGTTTGCTTTATTGTGTCTTAGTTTCTCAAAAGTCATTAGCTTCTATTTGTTCAATCCTAATTTTTAGGCAATTATTTTCATCAGAGAGCTTTTCCATTTGGCTTTTTAAACTATAAACTTTTTTCTCATGACTTTTCCTGCATCACTTTCATTTTTCTTTCCATTTTTTCTCTACCTCTCTTACTTTATCTTCAAAGTCCTTTTTGAATACCTCTATGATGTGAGACCAATTCATATTTTTCTTGGAAGCTTTGGATGTAGGAACTGTGAGGTTGCTACCCTCTTCTGAGGTTGTATCCTTGATCTTCCTTGTCACTAAAGAAACTTTCTATATTTGGATCTTTCTCTGTCTGCTCATCTTGCCCACCTATTACTTGACTTTTAACTCCTTCTTAAAGTGGAGCACTGCTTCCAGGCTGCACTGTCTGCAGCTTCACAGGGTCCAAGGTAGTATGATTTAAAGAGTCGTAGGTTCTTCACTCACAAATCCTATGCTCTAATCTGTAAATAACCCCAGGCCTACTTGTTCTTCAACCAGAAAACAAATTTTTTGTTTCACTGGGTTGATAGGTCTGGCAAGCCTGTGCTCCTTTCCTACCTGGGCTGCTGCCACTCAAGGCTGCTTCCTGGTTCCCAGCAGGGGTAAAACAACCAAGCTCTACCTCAGTGCCAGCAGAGACTCCTTTAATCTCCCCATAGCCAACCTTTCAGCCGTCTCACCAGATTGTGAGCTTAGTTCCAGAAGAAGCCAGTGCTGCAGCTGATTCAGAGTCTCTGGAGGTCTCTTTCTCTGGTGCAGCCTGTCTGAGGCTGGATCTGTGTTGGCATGACCTCAGGGTTGGGTTCCACTCCCACCCCAGTACCACAGACCCCTCCTGCTGACCTTCTTTCCTTCTTTGGCTGGAAAATAATCTCACCCCATCCTTTTGTTGACAATTTTTTTTTTAGTGAGGCAATTGGGGTTAAGTGACTTGCCCAGGGTCACACAGCTAGTAAGTGTTTAGTGTCTGAGGCCGGATTTGAACTCAGGTACTCCTGACTCCAGGGCCAGTTCTATCCACTGCGCTACCTAGCTGCCCCCGACAATTTCTTTTTAACAATATCCTGTGTGTGTGTGTACATGTATATGATATAGATGAGAGAAAGACAGAGAGAGAGAGAGAGAGAGAGAGAGAGAGAGAGAGAGAGAGAGAGAGAGAGAGAGAGAATTTGGCCCTTGGGCCATAGTTTGCTAACTTTTGCAGTACATGAGAGAAAGAAAGGAAGAGAGAGACAGATATAGAGACAGAAATATACAAAGAGAGAGAGAGAGAGAGAGAGAGAGAGAGAGAGAGAGAGAGAGAGAGAGAGATCAAGAAAGTAGCAGGAGAAAGAGAGAGAGAGAGAATCTATTAAGTATTCATCATGTATCCAGGCATTGTTCTAAGTGCTAGAGATAGAAATGCAAGAGAGCAAAAAAGTCCCTGCCTACAGGAGCTTATGTTCTAACAGGGGAAAATGATAGATAAAGAAGAGCTGAGAAGAGGGTAGGGTAGGTACAGGTATAGAACAAGTAAAATATAGAGGCTAGGATCCTAGCAATATAAAGCATAAACTGACTAATCAGAACCAAGGATTCCAGTGGAGATATCCAAGTAGAGAAGGATTAGAGATGATGGTCCTAGTATAGCCAACATAGCTAGAGCAGGACATTAAGAAATAAATGATGTCTTGTTCATGAACTTTTGAGCTTCATGATCTGGATCCCCCTTAAAGTGTGAAAGTAGCATGCTTTCTCCTCAACTATGTTTGATATTACCACTAATACCACCAGTTCTTTTTCTCTCCTCTTCCTCCTCCTCATACTCTTTTTCTTCTTTCTCCTCCTACTAATATTAAGTGTAATTTTATTACAATAAGGCAAATATGTAGGCTGGACTTGTTATTTCACTGTTGTAAGGAACTTTCATATGGAGGAACTCCCTATACTCATGCAGGTTAGAAACATAGAGTGCTAGAAATTTCCCTAGAGAATTGAGAGGTTAAGTGATTTGGCCAGGGTTATGTGACCACACTTTTCAGTGGCAGGACATAAACTCTGGTCATACAAAAGCCAAGGCAAGGGTACTCCTTTTAAAATAGTTAAGTATAAACATTGCATAATAAAGTATATTATCCTAATAAATAAGTTATTAAAGATCAATCATAAACTCTAATATGAGATTTTTTCCCCAAAGTTCCACTAATTTCTCTTTGAACAACTTATTCCTCCTTTTTGGTCAGAATCAGGCTCATGATAGCTACATCTACCTTTTAAAACTTCACATTATCAACATGTCAAGACTGATAAGCCATTCTGCTGTTGGTAGAAAGATGCTGTTAAGAGCATGCCTGTTCAACTTTCCTTGGCAATATTATGACTCCCTTCTAGCTATTTGGAAACGCCATCTTATACAGCAGGTCTCATAAAAAGGGGGCAATAATAGACAATGTGGAAATTAAGGAGACGGCTTTATGATGGTTTTGTTTGTTTGTTTTTGTGAGGCAATTGGGGGTAAGTGACTTGCCCAGGGTCACACGGCTAGTAAGTGTCAAGTGTCTGAGGCCAGATTTGAACTCAGGTCCTCCTGACTCCAGGGCTGGTACTCTATCCACTGTGCCACCTAGCTGCCCCCCCCCCCCAGCTTTATGTTTTGATAGGATTGTATCTCCTTGATTCAGAGTTAGCTGGTCCCTTATAGATGGGGTAGCACCCTCAACTGTCCTCAAATCCAAGCCATGTAAGTGATTGCCTGTATTACTGCCTGAATTTGGATAGGTCACTTCATGTCTCTGGAACCTTAGTTGCCTTATTTTAAGGGAAGTGGGTCAAACTAGATGACCCTTTAAGGATTTTTTTTATCCTAACCTGTTTATCCTTACTTTTATCTTTCCTTATTTCAAAGTTGGGTCTTAAATGGACATATGTTAGAGTATGACAAACTGAGCCTAGAAGTAATCAAGTTTCATTCCATTTACAGGAAAGTTTGTATTTTAGGTAAAGAATAATAAACACAATTTGTAAATATTATTTTTATGGATTTGAAAGTCTATATAGTACTATAGTGAAAATCTTTATGCTTTCAAGTAAGACTTCATCTAGTATTTCTCTTACTTTTTGAAACAAACACATCTTTGTTTATTCAGTGGGGTTCTGGCAGTGCAGCATTCTATATCTCACTTGCTTTGAAAGATCTCAAGAATTACTGGCTTGGAAAGGGAAATCAACTGCTTGCCAAATCCTTTCCTTTCTTAATAAGATTTCCAAGATATATTTAGATAATTAGTTGCCTATAAAAACTATATCCTGTCTCCATTTCAGCTTTGTGATTTCCTTCAACAATTATCATCTATTTCCTCCTATTGGAAAGAGCATTGAATTCGGAGTCATGAGAGAACTGGGTTTTAATCCTGGCTATTATATTTATTAGCCATGTGACCATGGACAAGTCACTTAATCTTTCTCAGAGAAATGCTTTTAAAAAAAGTATAAAAACATGCAGCATTATTATTAGCATCATTATAATTTCCTTTGATTTTCATTCCATTTCTGTACACCATGCTTTCTTCCTCCTGTTAGTGGATTCCCAGTTGATTTCTTTTTTTTTTCTTTTTGATGATATAAAATGTGACTCCACCTTCTCCTTTTTCTGACCTTTTCTTTTTGAATGAGGCATGTTCTATTATTTGATTCCAATCATGAGTCTCGTCCTTCCAAATTTCAGTGATACTCATTAGATCATATTCACTTTTCTGTGTCAGGGTATCTAGTTCATTGGGTTAATTAGTATACTTTGTGCATTCTTTACACAAAAATTTGAGGCCAAAATTTTATTACTGTCACTTTCCTAGTTATTATATGCTGACCATTTCTGAGTACTTTCATCCTAGTAGTCTTCTCATGTCACACTTGCTCCTTTCTTTGATATCTGACTTAGCAGTTATATATATTCGGTTTTCTCCCCCTGCTCCCATTTTCAGTTTAAAATCTTCCTTGTCAGATTGTCAAAGTCTCCAGGTATTTTTTCCCTTTATTTTATTGGATTAAGCACATCTGTGACCCAGAGTTCATTTGCCTCACCACCACCTATCCCCATAGAATTTTGTTCTGCTATTCTCTAAAGCAATTTCAAAAATACGAAGTCCAAAAAGAAGAACCATACCCATATCAATGATCTTATAGGTTCTGGCATATGAAGGTAACAAGGTACTATGCTGTAAGAAATAAAGAGAACCTAGAGAGACTTATAGGGCCTAATGCAGAATGAAGTGAGAAGAATCAGGAGAAAAATTTATACCATAAAATTCATACTGTAAAAATGAGCAGTTCTGGAAAACAACTTTGATGAACATAATGATCAACCATGATTCCAGAGGACTGTTGAAGAAGAATGCTATCAATGTCATAACTGAATGATGATGGACTTATATGTAGGAGAAGAAATTTGTTTTACTCAACTCTCATAAAAGGATTCTCTATTTTTATAGGAATGTTGGAGGGAAAGGAAGAGGATATTAGAAGCAGAAAAAAATAGATCACTGAAAAAACTTTAAAAAGATAAAAGGAAGTCACAATATTGATAGCAAAGGGAGAGATATTTGCTTTTGCATGTCTACAGTAACTATCTAGGCCCTAACAAGGCCTAAGTTTACTGTACTTGAATTCTAAAAAGAGGAATAATGTCAGAATCTTTCCTCTAGACACATCAGGTTCTTGTTTGTTTGAACCAGTCAAGTCATAGAACCTCTTAGTGTCCCAGGCAAATCCCTAAGACTGAAAGGAGCAGAACAGTTGCTTATCCATGTTGGTAGAGATAGTTAGCTCATTGGAAGTTCCCTCTAACAAAGAAATCAAATGTCTGGTTAAAAAAAAAAAAAAGTTCATTATAGCTTGCAGGCTTTCTCTAAAGGAGACATTTAGTTCCAGAAGGTCGGATTCTCCCCATCCCACTGAGGTACTGGTTAAGGATGTCATTCAGGGCAGTCAAAGTTTGGTACATAGCAGAGCAATTACTTTGCTGAGATCAATTGAACATCAGCTGTTGATACAAGCTTTGGTTTCATCACTGGATTCGAGTATTTGAAAGACTGGCATAAATGAGAGATTAAACCCATTCTCCTGAGCTCAGGGAGTGAGAAGTAGGGAGGATTTGTAGAAGTGGAAGAAAAACACATAGACTTGATATATGGGGGAAAAACCTTTATAACAATCCAAACTAAGCATAAATGTGTTCCCCTTCATGGTTGGTCTTCCAGCAAAAGTTGGATAACCATTTGATGGGTAGGTTGGAGAGCAAATTGTTGTTTAGGTATGTGTTTGAATGGCTGACCTATGAGTTACTTCCCGATATCAAAATTGTCATATATTACTATTGTACTATACTATTAAAATGCTACTTTATACATGGCCTTAAAGTGATAGTGTTCATGTACTGTTCAATATTTTTTTTTTTATTCTATTGATTGTATGCCCAAAGCTTAGTAGAATATCTGGGCACAACCATCTGTAAAAGTGTTACAGTATTATTGACATCTGCTTCTCTTGGGGAGCTAGTTGTTAAATTTTCAGTATGAACATTTCTTTTTTTTTTTTTTTTTTTAGGCAATGGGGGTTGTGACTTGCCCACGGTCACACAGCTAGTAAGTGTCAAGTGTCTGAGGCCGGATTTGAACTCAGGTACTCCTGAATCCAGGGCCGGTGCTTTAACCACTGCGCCATCTAGCTGCCCCCAGTATGAACATTTCTATTGTGAGAATTAGCAAATGCTACAAATCAGAGCTTAATTTATTGTTTTGTTGATTGTCTTAAGAACATGATGGAGAAAATGTTAATAATGCAGGTTAAACTTCAAAATGTGTCATGTATTTTTTTCAGAGAGTTGGTTATTAAGCATTTACTTGTACACCCCTAAACTGTTACCTTATAGGATCATAACTCTGAAGCTAAAAAGGACCAAAGAGATGACTTAGTACATCCTTTACAAAAGAGGAAATTGATTGCCCAGAAAAGCTGAATGATTTGCCCAAAGTTACATAGGTGGTGACAAAGCATGGATTAGAACTTATGATACATTACACCCAGGTTAGCAATCTTTCCTCTGTATCTCACTTCTAAAATATAGTCATTATGTGAATTAATTATTTGCTCATTACCTTGTACCATTGCCTACAGTGAAGAACAGAATGCATGATTTTGATAAAGAGCATATTTGATAAACAATCAAGGTGGTCTTATTTTTTTTCTGAGGAAAGAAATATATAGATAGATATATATTAGCCAGTGCAATTCATAACAGACCGTGGAGAGATCAGGAGAGATGACACTCAGTCCAGTGGCCTCTCTGGAAACTTCCCCACACATGAAGTTAACTTTATAGAATAATTCATGGTAAGCCTATCTTGATGAAAAGGTCTCAGACCATCCCTGTGCAGACAGCATTTTCCAAGCCAAAGTCTACATTTACTTTGCAATAACAGAATGTTTTCACCATGGGGGCCCACTACAATAGGAAAATTTCCTTTGGAAATAGTCAAATTCCTCAGCATCTTTGGCATGCAGTACTGACAGCTCATGAGACTTTGGCAACATAAAACAATCCTTTTCAAACAGGACCTTAAGAATGGGAGTGATTGAGGTGCTTTATTGTTTTTAGATGACCTTGAATATGAGCCAGATCCATTCACAAACAGAAAAATTATGGGGGAGGAGCAGGGGGAAGAGGAAGGCAGAAAGGTTATATGCAAGGAGGAAAGCAGCATTACTTTTTTGTCTCTGCTGAGGCAAAGCAGAATGTTCTGAAGTCATGCTACCACAAGCCTTTAAAGGAGGAATGAGAAGTCCTCAGTCAAATGGAATCTTCCTTTTCCCTATCTTGTATGACATTAAGAGATAAGGCTCAGGGAAGTAATCCTCTGAAGCCATACAGGAAGTGTTTATTTTGTCTTATATATAAAACCATGCTGGCCTAACTAGTATCCAAGAGAACTTGATGTCCCAATTAAGATTGCAAAGGGCACGGCAAACAACTGGAGGGTGCTGATAGCATAAGGTATTGAGCTGTTTGCACTCTCCACAAGCTCCTTAAATTGCTCATATCAAAAAGGAGAAAAAACCATTTCCTGCCTCAGTACATAACAGAGGAGGGCAAATGGTTTGGAATGACCTTAAGAGACTTAAGCAGTTTGCTAGGGAATTTGGTGGGATGTCTTCAGAAATTGATAGTCCAAACTATTGGTTCATTTTCCAAACTATTGCAAAGAAGAAAGCATTCAGAAGGAAGATAAGAAATACTATGGAGCTATTAGAGGAAAGTAGATTCTTATTAAATGAGCTTTGGCCTAATCTGTTTTGTGGTATGGAGATTCCCTCCACAAATGCAGACTAGCATTATTGCTACTTATAATCTTGACACAGAGAGATTAAGCAATTTCTCTAGAGTCAGTGTATGTTAGCAGTAGGACTTTAAGGGAAGTCTTCCTAACTCCAAGACTTTCCTTTAATCCATTATACTATGCAGCCTTCACAAAGGCCTCTGGAAAACCAACAAAAAAAGATTTAATCATTGAGGTTTTGCTGTAGTCTGGTCGTTTCAGTCACGTCTGACTCTTTGTGACCCTATTTGGGATTTTCTTGGTAGATCCATTTCCTTCCCCAACTCATTTTACAGATGAGGAAACTGAGGCAAACAGTTAAGTGATTTGCCCAGGGTCACACATCTAGTGAATGTGTGAAGCTGGAATTGAATTCAGGAAGATGAGTCTTCCTGATTCCCAGACAACAGCTCTATCCACTGAACCACCTATGTATATTTATTGTCAATACTGAACTTTGAATGGTTGGCATTCTAGAAAAGGCTTTCCAAATCCTACAAAGTACAGGTCTGTCAGTCATTCCTTAACCTGTTTCTGCTGCCTCTTTGCAAGTCAGCAGAGTTGCAAATCCTGAAGCAATAAAATTTAAACCCCAAATCCTATTCAATTCTTATTCCCAACAGCGAACCAAAACATTGGTGCTTCATGGAAACTACTATTCTCCCACTTCCTCCACAAAATGGCCCTAAACCACCACTTTGTCTTATTTTTGAGACCATCCCAAATGCTGAGTTTCTGCTAATAGACACAAATAATTGGTCTCTGTTGAAACTTGAAAGGAACGGGGTGTGGAAAATAAAATTCGAGCTTTGTATGTACACTGGTCTCTAGAGGAAAAAGAAACTGAGTACTGTAATTGTTTCAAAGAATGTTTTTAACTTGCCCACTTCATGAGATAAGAAAACGGATGGCTCATTTTTCTGGTAAATAAAGGCACTTCAAACCTCTTGGGATTAGCCTGTAATTGCCAAGGCTTTTCCGGGTTTCATGAATGCCAAAACATGTTTTTGTTTGGTCACTTAAAAAAAAGCTGGCTAGTCATGTATAAAATGGGGAAAAACATTTGTTAAAAATAAAGGCAAACTCAAGGCTTGCAGGCATAGTTGTTGCTTGTGAAGAGTCAATGTTTTCATTTGATTTACAAATCAATCATTTCTTTTAACTAAATGACAGACATGTAATTCCTATGTACAAAGGACTCAGAAATCCCTGCCTGCCTCCCACATCCCTTCTGGTTAACAGGAGATAATGGGTACATTGACAAGAACTATTTCCAGTTCCTGTCAAGGACCATTTCAGAAACATAACTGAAGCAAAAACCCCACACTAATATTTTTATCTTAGGCTGTTTAAAAATAACAAATAACTAGTTTCTTGGATTCAAGGGTCTTTTTGTTTCAATATATTTTTTTAAAAAAAAAACTTGGTAGAAAGGCATTTTAATGCTTCATAAAAGGTACCAAGTCAACAGTCAAGATTCATATTTTATTGACATCCAGTTCAAACCAGATAGTGACTTCCCCACATTGAACTACCAATGAACTTCAACAATGCTCCAACAACGAGAATGGGGAGGGTCTGTAGTTTTGTGACTTTGTAGCCTAAATGCCTAACATAGGGCCTGACAACTAGTAGGTATTTAATAATTGCTGACTTTTGCAATGGATATATCAGTCTCCATAAGATCAAGGATTGAGTTGGAACATCTAGTAAAATCTCCTCATTTTATAGATGGGGCAACCAAGGCCAAGAGAGGTGAAGCTACCGGGTCAAGGTCACACAGTCTGTGTCAGGATTTGAACTGCCTCAGAACCTAATGTTCTTTCTAGTAAACCTTGATTCTATAGCCCCAGAAGGATAAGATGAACCAATTTTATTCATTTTCTCTCTCCCTCCTTCCCTTGCTCCCTTCCTCCTTCTCTTTCTCCTTCCTTCTCACTCTTTTTCTCCCTCAAACTATTTAGAGACAGAGTCTTCCTATCTCACTTGGGATAGAAATGCAATAGCCACTGACAGACCCAGTTCCACTTCTGATCAGCATGGAACCTTTGACATACTATGTTTCTTACATGGGCCAATTCATCCCTCCTTAAGAAGATTAGTGTCCAACCCCCTCCTCAGGGATCACTGTATTGATGTTGGACTTAGTGTGCACAAACAATAAGGTTAACTCAGTGCATCTCAGTACTCCTAAGGTCAAGCAATTCACCAGCCTCAGCCTTCCTGTGGTCAGAGATTACAAATGTGTGCCACCGTGCCCAGCTTCAACTAATTTTATATCTTGACATATAATCCTAGCCACTGACTAGTTTTTCCATAGTAACCATTCCAAGTAAGGGAAGAGAGAGAATCTAATCTAAGCTTTGAATCCTCTTTGGTACTTAACACAATGTTCTGCACTTAATAAATGTTTGTTAAGTTAAATTAAGGAATATTTGAAATAGCTACTAACAAAGGGAGACAATCTTGCCCAATTCAAACCATTTGTTTCTCAGCCATATACAAATATATAAAGAAATTTAAGAAAGTTCTTTTGTAAAATTTCTATCTCTTTGACCAAACAGAATTTAATTTTCATTAAAAAAAGAAACTCTCCATTATACTCAAAATAGACTTATTAAAAAACCAACAAATATTAAAATGCATGACAAGTCCTAAGTACCAAGAAATTTACTCTGAGACATTTGTTGACCAAATTTATATTAGAAATGGGTATTGCATAAAAACATACCCTAAATCAAAATAAAAATATAATACTGGAAAAAGTGAAATAATAGAAAAATATAATAATGGAAAAAGCAAACTTTGAATATAGATGTAGAATCCTCTACAATAAACAGCAAAGCTAACTATGGCATGAGGTATTCATTTCTCTAAGATTAACATTGTTTCTATAAATTGCTATAGTAAAACTTTCTCTTTGGCCCTGACATTAAAAACATACTACACCCCTGATTATATTAATAGGTTTAGACCTGAGAGGGTTCTATGATTTCATATCTATCTTTATGCATAATTTAGAAAGAACTTATCTTTACAAAAGGAGTATTTGTCACAGTTCATCCTAGCTTGAACATTTCATCAAGGATTAAAACATAGAATCACTGTTTTGTTACTATGGTACAGAAGACAATACAGTATACAGGACGGTATACCAGTGCCATGCCAGGAAACTGAATTGCTTCCATTTGAATTGTCTTAGAAAGATTTTGAAGATCACCTGGCAGGTCCTTTCTCTGAGGTTCTTTCTTAAATTAAACTGCCATGCATTCAAACTACTGTAGAGAGCACAACTCCAATGCACTGGCCACACTGTTCAAATGCCAAAGCTATGCTTTCCTAAAAGACTATTTTATGGATAACACACAAAACAAGCACTCACATTATGGTCAGAAGAAGTGATATAAGGACACTCTCAAGGTCTCTTTGAAAATTTTGGAATTGATTGTGTGACATGGGAGACCATAGTATGGGATCTCCCAGTAAGGCGTGCCCACATCAAAGAAGGCAAAGTACCCTTTGAGTGAAGCAGAATTAAACTAGGTCAAAATAAACACAAGATGTACAGATTTAGAGAATCCAACCCAAATGTTCGCATGCACTATTTGTGCCCAACCTGTAGCAGAGCATTCTAAGCTCATATTGTTCTGATCAGCCAGTCAGACACACTGTAACTTGACTCTAACATTGTGAAGTCATTTTGGTTCTCTTTGAGAACAAAGGACAAGAACCAACCAACTATAGTATGAATGTCACTTTAGACAACTCACTTCATTTATGTCAAACTGTAGTCTTACCTGACCTCTTAAATCTTTCCACTTCTAAATTCTACTATCTTTTGCATCAAAATAAGACTTTAAAGAGATCAAAAGATACTTTCATACAATTCTTACCTAAAATATGAATCCAGTCTATTACTGTGACAACTCATTAACCAGAATCTACTTGAAGCCCCCAACTGGTGGGGGACTCACTGTCTCAAAAGACAGTCCATTATAGAAAATGTTTCCTTATGTTGAGCAATATGTGTGTGATTTTTTTTTTTAATTCTTCTCAGTTGCTTCTTTCCTTAGAGAATAAAATACAGGTAATTCCTCTTTTACTCTTCTGGCATTTAAAGACAACTATCAAGTCTCCTCTGAGTCCTTTCTTCTCCAGTTTGAATACCCAGTTCCTTCAATCAATGTTCATAAGGCATGACTTTTGATCTCTCCACTATCCTGGCTTCCTTCTTCTAGACTTTCTTCAACTTGTCAATTTCCCTTCTAAAATGTGGCACCCAGAATTAGACACAATATGCCAGAAGTAGTCTGACTAGTACAGCTAAATGATCAATGACCTCATTCTGACTAACAGCTGAAGCCTTCCATATGTATTGCCTCCCCCTTTAGAATGTGAACTACTTGAAAACAGAGCTTTTTCTACTTTAATTGTGTCACTAGTGCTGAGCACAACATGTTGCAAATAATAAGCATTCAATAAATGTTTGCTCCATCCATTCATTCATTCTGGACTTTTTCACTTTTGTTAATAAGCCCAAGGTAGAATTAGCATTTTAGTTTAGAATTAGTATTTATTCATTCATATTTTATTCAAAGTTCACTAAAAGTGCTAGGTTGGAGGACAGCTAGGTGGCAAAGTGGATAAAGCACCAGCCCTGGATTCAGGAGGACCTGAGTTCAAATCCGACCTCAGACACTTGACACTTACTAGCTGTGTGACCCTGGGCAAGTCACTTAACCCTCATTGCCCCACAAAAACAAACAAAAGTGATAGGTTGTATTTTTTTTATCCTTTTAAAAATAGTATTTTATTTTCCCCATTACATGTAAAGAGAGTTTTCAACCTTCGTTTTTGTAAGATTTTGAGTTTCAAATTTTTCTTCTTTCCTCCATTCCTTCCCCCTTCCTGAAGCCAGCAAGCAATATGATATAAGTTATACATTATGATCATGTTAAACATGTTTCCCCATTAGTCAAATTGTGAGAGAAGAATAAGAACAAAAAGGAAAAACACAAGAAAGAAGAAACAACAACAAAAACTACAACAAAAGTGAAAATAGTATGCTTTTGATCTGCATTCAGACTCCACGGTTCTTTTATGGATGTGGAAAGCATTTTCCATCATGAGTCTTTTGGCTTGTCTTTGATCCTCATATTGCTAAGAGCTAAGTCTATCATAGTTGATCATCACACAATGTTGTTGATACTGTGTACAATGTTCTGCTCATTTCACTCAGCATCAATTCATGTAAATCTTTCCAAGCCTTTCTGAAATAATCCTGCTTGTCATTTCTTATAGCACAATAGTATTCCATTACATTCATATATAACAACTTGTTTAGCCATTCCCCAACTAATGGTTATTACCTCAATTTCCAATTATTTGCCACAACAAAAATAGCAGCTATAAATATTTTTGTATGTGTGAGTCCTTCTCCCTTTTTTATGTTTTCTTTGGGATATAGACCTAGTAGTGGTATTACTAGATCAGAAGGTATGCACAGTTTTATAGCTTTTTGGGCATGGTTCCAAATTGTTCTCCAGAATGGTTGGATCAGTTCACAGCTCTACCAACAGTGCATTAGTGTTCCAATTTTCCCACATCTTCTCCAACATCTATAATTTTCCTTTTTCATCATATTACCCAATTGGATAGGTGTGAGGTGGTACCTCAGATTAGTTTTAATTTGCATTTCTCTAATCAATAGTGATTAAGATGTTGGTCTATGCCTGGTTTCTGCCATACTATTTTCCAGTTGTCCCAGCAGTTTTTGTCAAATAGTGAGTTCTTATCCTGGAGGCTAGAGTCTTTGGGTTTATCAAACAGGAGATTGCTATATTCATTTACTACTGTGTTTTATGTGCATAATCTATTCCACTAGTCCACCATTCTATGTCTTAGCTAGTACCAAATAGTTTTGATGGTTGCTGCTTTATTATATAGTTTTAGATCTGGTACAGCTGGGCCACCTTGCTTTATATTTTTCATTAATTTCCTTGATACTATTGACATTTTGTTCTTCCAGATGAATTTGTTATTATTTTTCTAATACTATGAAATAAAATTTTTGTAATTTGATTGGTATGGCACTGAGTAAGTAAATTAATTTAGGTAGAATAGTCATTTTCATTATATTTGCTCAGCCTACCCATGAGCAATAGATTATTTTCCATTCGTTTAGGTCTGATACTATTTGTGTGAAAAGTGTTTTGTAATTGTATTCATAGAGTTCCTAGCTTTGCCTTGGCACTTAGACTCCCAAATATTTTATATTGTCTTCAGTTATTTTAAATGGAAAGTACTAGGTTGTTTGTACTCAAACTGAAATCTCTCCAGGTGATGCTTATCTGGCATAGAGTCAGGAAGACCTGAGTTAAAATCTGGCCTCTAACACTTACTGGTTGTATAACCCTGGGCAAGTCACTTAACCTCTGTTTGCCTTAATCCTCTGGAGATGGAAATGGCAAACCACTCTGTATGTTTGTCAAGAAACCCCATTGACTGTATTGGCATGCTATGATCCATAGAGTCATGAAGAGTCAGACATTACTGAATGGTTGGACAACAACAGGACTTTACATTTGTTCCTAAAAAAAACCTCATTCAGTTGGTATGAGCACTGTCTTAGCTTAAGATTTGCTACTATGAGATTCTTTTTGCATTTTAACGATATCATCCAACAGGTTATCTATCAATTTCTTTCAATTGCATATTATGTCCAAATTTAAGAAATATTCCATACTAACTGAAATTTATACTGTGTTTTGAGGTGGATAAATTTTTTTGATATCTTATCTTATCTAACTCACAACAAACCTTTGAAGGAATACCAATTTCACAGGTCAAGAAACTGAGACTTGGAGAGATTAAGTGATTTGTATGTAGTCTAACAGCTAGTTACTGTAATCCAGCTAGTTCTGGATTTTAACTGAGGCTTTCCCAATGCCGTCTAACATTCTATTTTCTATTATTCCATACTACCAATATATGTCTTCATCTAATCATTGAAAAATTTAATAGAATTTTAATTTAATAGAACATATCTCGGCAGCATCCAGCTATAGATCCCTACCCCACCTAGTTCAATATTATTCTATTAATCCACATAGATCATGGAATCATAAATATGGATCCAGAAGGAAATTCAGAAGCCACATAGTTTCCAGAGGACTAGTTACTCTAGTCATGTAATAAAATCTTATTTTACAAATAAGGAAACAGAGGTAAATGGGAGTCAGAGGCAAAAATTTGAGCCAAGGTAATTGGATTCCATATGCAATGGTTTTTCCACCATACCATGCTTTGGTTTTGTCTGTCAAGTTGTTACAAAATTATCAAAAATCATTTGTTAAGTACCTATTATGTGTCGAGTACTGTGCTAGGGATAAAAATACAAAATGAAAACAATCTCTGCCCTCATTAAATTGACATTCCACTAGGGGTTATAGCACATTGAGGAGTGGTGTCCAAAGGAGGGAGTTTCAGTCCCTGCAAGGCCAAGAATTGTGAATAACATAATAAAACAATAGATTATAACTCTCTGTCCACTAGCAAAAGTAAGATTGATTTGATTATTATCACATGAGCAAGAAGTTGTTGTTTTTCCTTCTTTCTTGAAGAGGACCATGATATTGGGAGGTGATGTCATGACTTGCACTGAATTGGATTTAAGTGAGGCTGTACAAAGTCACCAGCCTCACTCTCTCCTCCAGAGCCAACTGGATCCAGAGGCAAGTTATACATCAGAACAACTGGACGTGGCCTCGGATGTTTTGAGGCAATAGGGGTAAAGTGATTTGCCCAGCTAATAAATGTCAAGTGCCTGAGGCCAGATTTGAACTGAAGTCCTCTTGACTTCAAGTCCAGTGCTCTATCCACTGTAGCACCTAGCTGTCCCATGAACAAGAAGTAAAAAGTAGGAAAGGAGTGAGGAAAGGATGAGAAGGGTAGTACGTACACACACACACACACACACACACATAAACCAAAACACATAGCATTAGGACAGATGACACTATTTATGTGATGGCTAGGCCTTTGGTGTCTTGCTGAAGGGACCAAAGCATTGTTGGGGACTAGATAGACTTGGGAAGACTGAGGTAAGGATTGACTCATTCACCCTCCAACTGAGGAAAACTCGTCTAAGGTGATTTCCAAAACTGGGTGGATTAACTACCCCCCCCCCCAGAATGAGATTAAAGAGGCCCATTCAGGAGGGTCACTGAGAAATTAAAGAAGTGATTGGAAAAACTCTAGTTATTCCTTCTAATCTAAAAGTTAAATTCTATGAGAACTGCTGGTTCCCTCATTCTCCTACCTTAATTGGCACTTAGCCTGATGGATGCCCCCTGGTGTCTCTGAGACAGTCATTTCTTCATGTCAGCAATAAAATTAAGCAATTATTTGCCTAATTGCCTTGAGATGATAATTTCTTCTCACCTTCCATTGCTCATTTTGAAACTGGCAGCCTCAAGAGACTTCAAACAAAAGGGTGAAAAACATCTCCAAGTCCCTTAATCACAACGATAAGATAATGAAGGAAACAGTCCAATAGTGATTTTTATAGGTATAATCTAGACATTGTTTTGTCTCTTAACCTTGTAATCAAATAGATGGTTATGGTCTTGAATGCCTCAATATGAAATGTATTCTTTAGCACCCAGGAGTGTTTCAGCAGTTAATCAAGTTTACAAGGTGTTAATTGCTTGGCACTCAATTCCCATCAAGAACATTAACCCTCAATAATGAATAGCTTTTCTATCTCATTACCAGTGGTAGAGTCTTTTGAAACCCCCAAGGTGAACTTTGGAAGTAGATTTATATGTTGGAGAGAACCCAACTTTATGCAAAAAGACTATTTTATTTCTTAAGTAAAAAGAGTCAATAAAGCCCTATTAACTTGTACTTTACAGTTTTAGGAGTCGTGTGATTATTGTAGCTAGCAGAGAAAGCACTGAACTAGGAGCAACAAGACCTAAATTCTAGTCCTGATACATGATCTTGCACAAACCATTTCACCTGTGCAGGCCTGTTTTCTTACCTATAAAATGAGGGACAAAATCATCCATTAATCCAACTGACTGGAAATTGAGGGACCACCAATAGTCAATTGGGAAGTCAAAAAATATATTATTTGCATGGAGGAAAAGGAGACGAAAGTAGGCCTGATTGTTATCTTCAAAATTTGGAGGACTACCATAGGGATGAGGGATTGAAATGGTACCATTTGGCCCCAGAAGATTGACCTAGGAGCAGAAGGTGGATTTGGTAAAGATTATAATTTAGATAAAGCATAAGGAAGAAAAAGGTGGGGGAGTCCTAAAACTTAGAGTTTTCCAAAATAATAATAGCATTTTAGGGTTTTCAAAACACTTTACAAACATTATCTCAACTTATTCTCACAACAACCTTAGGAGGTAGGTGACATTATTAAGCAAATTTAACAGATAAGGAAACTGAGGAAGACAGGTTGTAATATTCCAAAGGTCACACAGCTAATGGGTGTCCAATACTTCATACACTTCAATACCTTACTGCCCTAAAGTAGAGTGGGCTGCCTTAGGAGGTAATGATTCCTTCCCCTTCTTCTACCACTGGAGTTCTTCAAGTAAAGACTAGACTACTACTTGTCAGATATGTTGTAGAAGATAATTCTTCTGGAATGATTTGGACTAGAGGGATCCTGAAGAATGCTCCAACCATAAAATTGTGTGATCATGTGATTCTAATTGGACAAAGAATAAAAAGAGTAGAATCTCAAATCAGGTATTGAGTGGATTTATAGGGATGACATGCAAATGTAAATGAATTTGAATAAGAAAATGAGGTGACTTCATGCACCCCTGGGAGCTATGTCATTACATGTTTTGTGAGTATTTCAGACCACATAGGTACTGGCTGGGCTGAAATTTACTTTTTGTGTGTGTGTGTGGGGGGCAATGGGGGTTAAGTGACTTGCCCAGGGTCACACAGCTAGTGTCAAGTGTCTGAGGCCAGATTTGAACCCAGGTACTCCTGAATCCAGGGCCGGTGCTTTATCCACTGCGCCACCTAGCTGTCCCTGAAATTTACTTTTGTTCTATCTATGAAGAAAGGAGTTGCTAAACAAACTAATGAGATAAATGAGATTATAGAGAAGATGTTTAACTGAACAAACTATTTCAATCACCAAACTACTATACATAATTAATATGCTAACTATGAATTATTTTTAGAATTGAATAAAGCAAATTCCCAAGGACCTCCACTTGAAAGTACTTTTTCTAATTAATGTCACTAGTATAATTACATTAAACTCAATTGAATTGAATTGATTGAATGGCCACTATTCCTCACTACATGATGAGGAAATTAATGGTAATAGTTAACAATAACTTAAACTGTTTTCTTTCAAAATATGCTATAATATAGACTTAACATCTAATTAATGTGAATCAGGAAAGTTTTATGTTTATGTTCCAAATACTTGATTTACTTCATGGATATGAGATTCCATCATTATAGGTACTGTCTCCACTGATACAATTTGCAACCCCCTTAAACATAATAGAAGATCTTCAAGAGTTACTATGAGTACAAAATATATCACCCCCAAAATTCACTTGGTCAGTTAGTCATCATCGAACATTTATTAAATGCGTACTATGTACAATGAGTATACAAAAAAAAAATTAACAAACGGCAGTCTGTGTCCTCAAGGAGTTTATATTCCAATGGAGGAAGACAACCCATAAAAGGAAAAGGAAAGGGAAGGAGGTGGAAAATGATGGAGAACTCCAGAATATTGATTGTTGGGAAATGAAGAGAAAGGTGTTTTAGGCTCCCTCCTTAAATAAAGGTCCTGGGATGGGCTCTCCATCTTCCACTCAAAAAGAAGGGCATTGGGAGTAGAGGGTAGTGACCAGGAGTGGTTTCCAGAATTGAAGTGATCTTGAAAAATGAAAGATTCCTGGAGCATGATAGAAAAGCACATATAAGTATAGTTGAGTGGAAAATGAAGAACAGTACTGAATGTTTCCAAACTTAGTAAAGTTTGGTTTCAAACAATAGATGTATAGTCTAGCTGTTGTTCTTGCCCAGTTCTGGGACTAGAGTCAGGAAGACCTAAATTCTAATCTGGCCTCAGATTCTTACTAGCTGTGCGACCTTGGGCAAGTCACTTAACCCTGTTTGCCTCAGTTAACTCATCTGTAAATGAGCTGGAAAAGAAATTGGCAAATTACTATAGTATCTTTGCCAAGAATACCCTGAATGGGGTCATGAAGAGTAAAACATGACTGTAAACTGAACAACAACAAATGAGAGCTTGTGTTTCATTAGTCAGTCAATAATCTATTTAGTCAATCAACAAGTATTTATCAAGTACCTACTAAATGCTAGTTGCTGTGCTGAATGCTGGAGAAGAAAAAAAAAAGGTTAACAACAACAAAAACAGTCCCTTCTTTCAAAGAGCTCATAGTCAATTGGCCCAGAGTTATCTTTATACCATAGTATACCATGAGACTATGAACTTAGTGGAGTTTTACTTCAAATAGCATTTGAGCATCTGTTCCATGGGTCTGCTTCAAATGACAGTGAAAGTGCAACAAAGATACAGGATTATAGTTTATAATAGTAAAGCTGTAAGGGAATTTAGTAATGTAAACTTCTCATTTTATAGATAAGAAAACTGAAACCCAGGCAGGTTGAGGTGACTTTTCCAAGGTCCTGTAGGTAGCAAACAGAAGAGTCAGGACTTCATTTCTTTTCCTCTCCTTGCAAATCCAGTTTTCTTTCCAATGGACCATACTGCCTTCCTTCCAAGTCAGGTACTACATTGAAATCACA
This sequence comes from Dromiciops gliroides, assembly GCF_019393635.1. Classification (NCBI taxonomy): domain Eukaryota; kingdom Metazoa; phylum Chordata; class Mammalia; order Microbiotheria; family Microbiotheriidae; genus Dromiciops; species Dromiciops gliroides. Next base: position 368,126,839 of record NC_057864.1, on the reverse strand, counting down.
AAAATGTTCAAAAGAATCAAAAGAAGACTCAAAGAAGAAAAGTAGATAACCTATGCAGGATTTGTAGAAAAACATGAAGAATTGCACTGGATGAAAAGATATGGATAGACTACAAAAGGCATTTGTGAAGTCGGCACCAATACTGACGAGATCTCATTTTTTTTTTTTTGGACCATTGAAATAAGAATCCCACTATAATTTAGTTCTCAGATTCCTAATCTCTAAAACAAGAGGTTTGGACTAGATTATTTCAAGGATTTCTCCCTCCTTTCCCATTCTATAATTATATCATTCAAGGTTAATAATGAAATACTGTACTATAGTCTTCTACATCTATAAGCCAGTCCCTATAGAGTTGCCCATCAACTAAGGTTGACTAATGATCAATAATTTATCAGAGAAACTGGTTACTTTTTACTGATGAACCATGTTATAGTTATTTTAAACACCTATTTTTAAATGTTGATTTTAGTAAGTCTACTTCCTAGTAGAAAATAAGGCTTAGAGAATTGTGTCAGTTAAGGCCATTAAGGAACCAAAATTGAATTTCAGGTACTTCAATTTTTCAGGACAGAAGGATTATCCAAGTTATTATTATCCAAAGTTATTATTCAGACCCCCTTTTCTCCCTTTGGTTTTCACAAAATAGTGGTAGAAGGGACTTTGGGAATCATCAAATCCTCTTTTCCTAGGGGAGGAAACTGGGCCCCAGAAAGATAAAATGACTTGCCAAGTGTTGCTTACTTGGATAGTGGTAGAAGGATACCTAAGAGCTCTGATCCCCTTATTCCTGGTCTAGTGATTTAGTCAAGATTCTGTGCCCTATGCCTACTTATTAGCACTTCTACAAAAAGCACACAAGACAAAGGAAATAATGAAACTCAAATATGTGTTTTCCACTTCAATTCCTGAATCTTACTGAATTAGTCACAGTCAGGAACAGACTATCTTTCCCAAGGGGCTTTCAGGCATCTTTAGGATAATGACCTTTTGTGTACTTTTCCTGGAAACTCTGCTTGGTGCCCCTGGTACATTGAGATTTTGGCCTGTCTACTTTGTGGAGACTATTCAACTCTTAATCATACATTAAATTTGTTGGATACTTTATTGGCCTACTCAGAACTACCAAAGGCTGCTGTCAACAGTTTGAGTGTTTCTATAAAACTAAAGTCTTGGAAATAATTTATATGATTAGTAATTTCTACCAGGCATATCCACCATGGAAGGCAACAGTGTGGTGAAGTAGGAAGAATGGTTAACTTGGAGCCAAACCATCTGAATTTGAATCTTGAGCAAATTTTGACCTTGGGCAAGTCAATTAAACTTTCTGTCCCTCAGATTCCTCATTTGTAAAATGAGGTGGTTGGACTAGATGACCTCCAGGATCCATTTCATCCCTAGTTCTATGGTACTCTGACTCCTGGGAAAACTTGGGCAAGAATCACATGGGATGAAAAAGTCTAGATGTCGTTCAACCTCCATTGGTAAAAGGAATATTCACATCAGTCACCTCATGAATTCACCAAAGTAACAAAGTACCAAAAGAATATTTAAAATGTATAAAGTACTCAATTCATAACTTTTAAAAACAGTTTTCAGGGAACTGACCTAAATAAATTCATATTTGTGAACTGTTCCTATGTAAACCCTGCCAAGATTTTCTCTGTTGTTATGAAAATCCAAAGGTTAATTCTAGGCTCATTCCAACCAATGATGCTCCAGCAATTAACCTTACAACAACTGCAGAGTAATCTGGAAACATACGACCTTGCAAAACAACAAAAAGTCGTAAGCTCATGTAGCTCTTTCCAGCATTGAAGCCAGGAAAAGGAAGTAAAGTATATCAATGATGCTTTTGTTTTCTCTTGTTGGCGCTAAGGTAGATTAATTGTCTGCTGAAATATTTACTCTTTGCTTTCCCAATGATGTAATCCACTGAGTATTCTTGATATACCTAACAGATTGCTACTTAAAATCACTCTGTTCTGCCCTGGAACTCTTCCTCTGTCTCTCAGGCCCAGAGATATTTTCTATTTTAGATTCTTCAGCATGTCTCCTGTTCTCTTGCTCTTCAAGTCCCCAATCATTCATCAACTATCTGAAAAGCAGTGGGGCAGAAGGGGGAAAGAACTGGATTTGGAGGCTCAGCTGGATCTGAATTTGGCCTCTCAAACTCTATTTAACTTCTGGCAAGTCACCTTCCCCTTGGTTACCTTTCTTGTTCTGTAAAATGAGTGAGTGGGAGTAGAGGGAGTTTTCCCTCCAAGCTCTAAGGTCCATAATCCTCGATAGCCTCAGAAAGCTCTTATTCAGTTCCTCTCTTGATTTGTTTTAAACATTAAGGGCATTTTCTCTATTAAAAAACATGGGAAAAGCAAAAAAAATTCTTGACAACCTTATTAATTGCTAAAATTTCTGATACTATTCTTAAAAATGATTGTCTTGTCCTTTTGTATGTTGTACCAAGGTGTTATAAATATCTAAAGAGAAAGAAAAGTATGGGCACTACAAAAATGCTTCTATATTGGTATTCTGAATGTTCTGTAAACTTTTAGGAGTCTTTGGTCTTATATGACCCTTGCCCATGCATCTCCAAAAATCTTTCCTAGAGGATACACAAAGCATGGCAACCTATGAATAAAGGGCATCCTCTAGAAAATTTGTATCTGATGATAAAATCCAAAAGAAATATAAGAAAAAAATCTGTCAAATGATTCATTTATCAATTAGTTCAGTTTGGATATTTATTTAATTCATTTTTATATTTCATCTGGTCATTTATGTGAATATTCTCCTATCTTTTCTGTTAAGTAAAATGAGTTCAATAAAGGAGGACAGGGCAGCTAGGTGGCGCAGTGGATAGAGCACCAGCCCTGGAGTCAGGAGTACCTGAGTTCAAATCTGGCCTCAGACACTTAACACTTACTAGCTGTGTGACCCTGGGCAAGTCATTTAACCCCAATTGCCCCACAAAAAATAAATAAATAAAGGAGGACAAAAACTCTATACAAAACCTCAAAGATTAACATATGTATAATCTATCCTATGTAGTAAATATTTGATTTGCTTCATATGTGGGAAAAATATATTACAAGGTCCAATTCTTTTCACCATGGATAGATGCATGGATTCCATGTTTATGGAACATTCAAAAGTCAGTTTGAATACATTCTTTTCCATGAAGATTTCCCTGATTGATTAAAAATTACTTTTCCCTACTCCATTTCCTGTGGAATTTTGTTTATCTTTCTTTTGTGCACTTACAGTAAGGGTTTGAATAATGACAACTGGAGGTTTAGAATCACTGAAGTCAAGAAGCATATGACCAGGTGAGGATTTGTTAATCATTGAGGAATGAGCCCAGGTAGGTTCTAGTTTTTTTCAGGGCATTAGGCAGCTCTAGTGAGGTGACCAGTGAGTGGACCTAATAGAATGGTATTTCTTTCCCCTAAAGATAGACCAGGCCAGGGCAGGGCAGGGCAGGCCATGAGTCTGACAGAGAGAACAGCATGGAATGATATTTTTCTCCTTTCTAGGAAGACAAAAACAATGACAAGAAAGGAGATGGGTGGAAGTAGTTCAATGGAATAGTGTTTGTCTCCTTCTGTGGACAGGAAAAGGCTAGGCCCAAAGACTGGTGTGTGTGGCTCCATCTCCCACAGGCATGAAGAGTATTCAAGATGTCCCTGACTGGTTCAGAGCATAGCAGTAATATCACCTTCATAGACCTTCACAGCTAGTAGGTATCTAAGGTCAGATTTGAACTTAGGTCTTCCTGACTCCAGGCCAAAAACTCTACTACACTACCTAGCTCTGAAAGGGAACATCTTGAAAACTCCAGCAAAGAAATTTCCAGGAACTGAGTCACCCACTTGCTACATGTGCTCTCTCAACTTGAGTTTACTTTCCCTTGGACTCTGTATGTTCTTGTGGGAGAATGCATCACAGATCTTTGGAGAAATGTTTCATAGCAACTGTCCTTACTTCACTACCTTACCCCTTTCTAAAAGCAAATTGAGGGGGGCAGCTAGGTGGCACAGTGGATAAAGCACTAACCTTGGATTCAGGAGTACCTGAGTTCAAATCCAGCCTTAGACACTTGACACTTACTAGCTGTGTGACCCTGGGCAAGTCACTTAACCCTCATTGCCCCACAAAAAAAAAAGAAAATTGAGTCTTGCAAACTAAGTATAATCAACCCATGATTACACTGGTAGGAGCTTGCAATAACACTAGAAAGACGACCCCCAACCCTCCAGGAGTAACCTTAGAACCTTAAAGAGACTGTGCTCCGGGCACTCAACTGGTCAGTGTGAATGATAATTGGAAATCACCTAAGCATGATTGAAAAGTCATTTAATTTTATGGGTTTAAAAATATATTTTTGTTATAAGGAATGGCTTGCTGCATGGGGAGAAATTATGAAAATATAATGGGAAATTAAAGTGATAGAAGTACAAATATATCAGTACTAATTTTGAAAGAAAAGAGAGGGGATTATTTTGTAAGCTTTAGAAGCTGTATAAAGAAGTAGAGACCTCATAATAACAAATTTGACTACTAGTATTTCAAGGTGCTTTTGAAAAACTGTGCCCCTATATCTTAAGTATGTGTGTATTTTAATACAAAGCAAAAAATCTGAGTTCTGGGTTCATTTTTGAAGAAAGTGTATTATACTTTGGAATTTGCAACTTCAATATCATTTATTTTATATCTTGCACAAGAATCTCAGAAATCCCTTTTAGTTCTTAGTTTACTCTCATATTCCCTTTGTACAAATGGAGAAAAACATATTCTGTGAACTTTTTACAATTCAGGTCCTCAAATGGAATATCCAACATTTTGTTTATTGATCTCAAAGTTTGAAATCAAATGTATTAATATTTGTCATATACTTACAGGACATCTGGTACATTTAGAGACGCAGGGCTGGGTGAAAGCAAAATTATGAAGTTGGTAAAACGTCTTTGGTGTTCACCACTAATGTTCTCTTCCTCATTTTCAGTGTCTTTTCCTGCTCCATTAACCAGTGTCCTCATATTGCTTATCTGTCCATTTATTTTCATTAAAAAAGTGAAATTTAGGAAAATGGAAATTCCTAATAAATGGTATGAATTGCAAATAATAGAACTAGTTAATTTCATTACCAATTCGTTCCTTTAGAAACCCACATGGAAAGTTCCACAGCTCAGTCAAAGGCATAATAATACTTTTGTATATGCCTTTCACAGTATCTTTGAGGACCAAATGAGATATTGTATATAAAATATTTTGAAAAACAAAAGCACTATATAAGTTGTTATTATTACCAATAAAATCCTACTCATGCTACCTCCTCCATGAAACTTTTCTTGATCTCAGTGATTATATTTCATATAGCACTTGGTTTTGTAAGTCAAAACAAATATAATGTTGCATATTATTATTATCTGTGTGTCTTTACCTCTCTTGGATTGTAAATTTCATGAAGACATCATCGAGCAAGTATTCTACACATTTTAGTCCCATAATAGGGGCTTGTGTACTGAATACATGAATGGAATTGTAGACATTAGAAAAAATCCATTGAGAGACCATCCAACTCAGTGACTGTGGGGTAAAGTAAGGAGAGGTTGGTGCTTTATGGAAGATCTCTTGGGTGCCAGTGTAAAGCAAAGGATGCAGAGCTGCCAGCACAGGATGCTCAACCTAATATAAATTAATTACCAGCACAGATTGGAAAGGGGAAGGCAGAAAAAGGGAATAAGCATTTATATGACACCTACTATGTGTCAGGCAAGCACTGTGCTCATATTGTTGTTGATGAATATCTCATTTGATGTTTGCAACAACTCTAAGAGGTAGATGCTATTATTATCCTCATTTTAAAGTTGAAGAAATTGAGGCAAGCAAGAAATTAGGTGAATTGGCTAGTGTCACACAACTAGTAAGTGTCATTAGACATTAGTAAGATTTGAATTATGTCTTCCTGACTCCAAGCCCTGAATGTATCCACTGTGCTACCCAGCTGCCTTTATGAGTACATCATTCACTGATGTCACAATGTTATAGCATAGAACGAGGGCTACATTCTCCATATGTGCTCCTTGATGTGTAATCCCCACTATACTAATATCTACAGTGGAAGAAAATAATATTTCTATCCAGCCCAGTCAAGTGTCCTATAAAACAAGGCATTTCCTGAACTAAGCCTTGAAAAAGAGGAAGACAACAACAATTCCAGATGAAATACCCAACATACTCCATGGTTGCTTGCCAACAGCTGATAAGTGGCATTAATCGCCAATAATTTATTAAGCGATTACTATGTAATAGGCACTCTAATAAAGCAGTGGAAATAAAAAGACAAAAGCAAACCTGTCCTTGATCTCAAGGAGCTTATAATCTGACAGGGGAAGAAAACATCTAGATATACTGTTGTTATTTTTGAGTCATTTCAGTTGCGTACAGCATTTTGTGACCCCATTTAGGACTTTCTTAGCAAAAATACTCGAGTGATTTGTCATTTCCTTCTCCATTTCATCTTACAGATGAGGAAATGGAAGCAAACCGAGTTAAGTGACTTGCCCAGGGTCACACAGCTATTAAATATCTGAGGCTGGATTTGAACTCATGAAGGTGAGTCTTCCTGACTTCAGGCCCAGAACACTAACCATTGTGCCACCCAGCTTCCCCCAAAATATATTAGTAGTTACAAAATAAATGCAAGGTGATTTGGGCAGTACTAGTGCCCAGAGATCAGAGAGGGCTTCATGTCCAATATGACCCTTGTTCTTGAAATACTAAAACTTTAGAAAAAGGTATTGATTATTTGGTAATTCTGTATTCTATAAATCTTTTATTTCTCATTTTTATAGATATTTCCCAATATATTTCTTTCTTTTTTTTTTAGTGAGGCAATTAGGGTTAAGTGACTTGCCCAGGGTCACACAGCTAGTAAGTGTTAAGCGTCTGAGGCCAGATTTGAACTCAGGTACTCCTGACTCCAGGGCTGGTGCTCTATCCACTGAGCCACCTAGCTGACCCCCAATATATTTCTTATCATCCTGACTCCAGGGCTGATGCTCTATCCACTGAGCCACCTAGCTGACCCCCAATATATTTCTTAACATTCTTAATTATTCCAGTTTTGACACTGAAGTTACCATGTAACAAATAACTTATAGATCCAGATCACTGTTATAGACAGGAGATCAAGGACCATATGTAAAAGTTTTTAATCAATGTATCTTCTATTATGGTCTTACCAAAGACAAACAAGGTTTGTAGAAACCAGACATCAATGTCTCTACTGTTCATTCTCCAGGCTTTTTTACCTCCCTGACAATAGATTTTTAACCCTAGAGATATCTCTACCTATGCTTCTCTTCTGATTGGCGAATCCCTAGCCTGTACCATCTATTTATGGGGAATCCAGGCCATTTATCTTCACTCCACTCCTCCCTCTCCAGATTTCTCCAACTCCTCACCAGCAGTCTTATCCCCTACTCTCTCCTTCCAAATACCTCTTTCCTTTTGCATCCCTCTTCTGTGTTGTTTCCCTGTTTGAATGCAAGTTCCTTGAGGGTCAAAAACACCCTTTTTACTTAAATTTGTATCTCCAGCACTTAGCACAGTGCATTGCACATAATAAGTGCTTTATCCATCTAACAACATCCCAAGTATAACCCAGGTTTCCCTTACCTTCCCTCTAAATCCTTTTTTTAGAGAAAAGAAAAATACATGAATATATTGGGATTTTTATGCCAATAATCCTTCTGATTGGCCTATATTCCACAAAGCAAAATCTTACTAAATATGGGAAGAAGAAGCAGGGCAAAGGATGATTTCATGGATAATTTACAGTAGTTTGGAAACCTTACAGTTTCTGCTGCCAGGTAGAAAACCTTAGACCCTGTTACACGATCCCAGTATAGTTCAAACTGTCTCAGTGAATCACAGCCACGACCAATATGGGCAAAAATATATTATATTGGCTTCCCAGACACTGAACATAATATTGGCAGGTCAGATACATTATTAATTTCATGAGTCAGTCAGAATGTTCTTTTATAACTCCAAGACATACAGCAGCAATTCCAGATGTATTGCCCTTGGCCCCCACACTCCATGGTTACGCAGGCAGATGTAAACAGTCTATAGTGGAAACATGGTACAATACATATAAAGATTAGGGTTTGTCCACTTGGTAATTCCATATTTGGTCAGATCTTTGAAAATATTTTAAATTCATTTGGTTCAATTTGGGACTCTGAAAGAAATGGCCATTAAAAAAAAATGGGTTTAGTGGATAGAGCAGTGGGCCTGGAGTCAGAAAAACCTGAGTTCAAATCTGATCTTAGACATTTACTAAGCTCTGTGACTTTGGACAGGGGTAGCAATTATGATCTTAGAAAAAGTAAAAGCAAAAATAGATCTAATTAAAAGACATAAAAAGGAAACTTTTTTCCTAAAAGGTACCATTGGCAATGAAATAATATCAATACCAAATATATATGCACCAAATGGTATAGCATCCTAATTCTTAGAGAAAAAGTCAAATCAATTACAGGAGAAAATAGACAGTAAAACTATACTAGTGGGGGACTTCAACTTTTCCCTCTCAGAAATAGATAAATGTAACCATAAAATAAACAAAAAACAAGTTAAGGAGATGAATAGAATTTTAGAAAAATTAGATATGATAGACCTCTGGAGAAAACTGAAAGGAGTATACTTTTTTCCAGCAGTATGTGGCACCTTCACACAATGAACTATGTATTAGGACATAAAAACTTCACCAAAATGCAGGTAAGACAAAATATTAAATGTATTTTTTGTACCATAATTTTAAAAAATTATATTCAGTAAAGGGCTTTGGAAACACAAATTTAAAATTGATTAGAATCTAAATAATCTAATCTTAAAGAATGATTGGGGATAAACCACTGGCCTTGGAGGATAAACCACTGGCCTTGGATTCAGGAGGACCTGAGTTCAAATCCAGATTCAGACACTTGACACTAGCTGTGTGACCCTGGGCAAGTCACTTAACCCCAATTGCCTCACCAAAAAAAAAAAAAAAAAAAAGAATGATTGGATCAAAGAGCAAATTATAGGGAAAAAAATTTCATTGAATATGAATCACAACAATGAAACAACATACTGATATTTGTGGGATACAGCCAAATCATGCTTAGGAGGAAATATATACCTCTAAATGTTTACATAATTAAAGAAAAAAGAACAGATCCATAAACTGGACATGCAACTAAAAAAACAAAGAAAGAACAAATTACAAATTCCTAATTAAGCACCAAAAACCAAATCTTAAAAATCAAAGGAGAAGACTTCTATTGCAAAACAGTGGATTGAGAAAGGAACCCTCTGAAATTCTCCCCAATTCCCTCCAAACAACTATAAAACCACCTCAGAATTGATCCAGGAGCAGGGAAACAGCTTACCAGCCCCACAGGAAATGTCTGTCTCACTGGAGCAATCTACCCTCCTGCAAACCAACAGCACCCTAGGCAAGTGAACAGTCTGTGATGCACAGAAAAGCCCCATCCCAAAGATCCCACCCCAGAACAAACCATCAGGGAGTCCTTGACCCAAATACTGACTAGTAGTTACCCCCAAGCTTAGCCAACAGTGAAATTCTGCCCCTGCAGTCTGTTAGTAGAAAGATTCTGTTTTCATACCAACCCCAGCAGCAGGGACCCAATGCTAGGGAAGATCTACAGCAAAATTACTCCTCCAATGCCTCCTAGCAAAAGGTCCTGATTCCATAGCAACCCAAGGGAGTCAATAGCATAGGGAAAAATATACAAAAATATACAGAGGAAAGTAACGCCTTAAAAAACAGAATTAGCCAAATGAAAAAGGAAGTATAAAAGCTCACTGAAGAAAATAACTCATTAAAAATTCGAATTAAACAAGTAGAAACTAATGGCTTTATGAGACATCAAGCTATGATAAAACAATTCTTAAAAAAAAAATGTGATAGTTCTTATTGGAAAAAAAAAAACTGACCTAGAAAATAGATCTAGGGGAGAGAATATAAGAATGATAGGATTACCTGAAAACCATGATAAAAAAAATCCTGGTTAGCATCTTTCAAGAAATTATCAAAGAAAACATCCATGATATATTAGAACTAGAGTGGAAAATATAAATTGAAAGAATCCAGGGGCAGCTAGGTGGTGCAGTGGATAGAGCACCAGCCCTGGAGTCAGGAGTACCTGAGTTCAAATCTGGCCTCAGACACTTAACACTTACTAGCTGTGTGACTCTGGGCAAGTCACTTCACCCCAACTGCCTCACTAAAACAAAACAAAACAAAACAACAAAAAAGAAAGAATCCACCAGTCACTGACTGAAAGAAATCCCAAAATTAAAAATCCCAGGATCATAGTCAAATTCCAGAGCTCATAGATCAAAGAGAAAGTATTGCAAGCAACCAAAAAGAAACAACTCAAATGTCATGGAACTACAGTCAGAATTACACAGAATTTGGCAGGTTCCACATTAAAGAACTGGAGGCTTAGAATACAACACACTGGAAGGCAAAGGAGTTAGGTTTACAACCAAGAATCATCTATTCAGAAAAGCTGAATATAATCTTTTGGGGGTGGGCAGGGTGGAAATAAACATTTAACAAAATAAAGGACTTTTAGGTATTTCTAATGAAAAGACCAGAGCTGAATAAAAAGTTTGACCTCCAAATACAACACTCAAGGGAAACATAAAAAGGTAAAAATGAAAGAAGAGAAAATGTAAGAAATTCAATAAGGTTAGATTGTTTATATTTCTATATGGCAAGATAGTATTTGTAACCCTTAACAACTTTATTACTTATAATAGCAATTAGAAGGAATATATGTAGACAAAGAGTATGGATATAAGGTTACATTCATGGGATTATACCCAAAAAACAAAATAATGGGGTGAGAAGGAAATTTCACTGGAAGAAGGAGGGTGGAGATTAAAGGAGGGTAAACTATCATATATCAAAGAGGCATGATAGAACAACTATAATGGAAGGGAAGATGGTGGGGTGGCAGGCAAAGCTTAAACCTTGCTCTCATGAAAATTGGCTCAAAGAGGAAATAATATATACCCACAGTTGGATATACAAATCTATTTTAACCTATAAGGAAGTAAAAAGGGATGGGCATATAGAAGGGAAGGTGGGGAAAAGAAAGGAAATGGTATATTGGGAAGGCAGTGATCAGTAGTAAAACAATTTTAAGAAGGGAAAGGGTGGGAGGTAAGAGAGAGGGGGCATAAACAAGCAAGAAATAGTATGGAGGAAAGTAGTTATAACTATAAAAGTAAATGGGATGAACTCACCCATAAAATGGAGGCAGATAGCAGAATGGATTAAAAACCAAAATCCTGGGCAACTAGGTGGCACAGTGGATACAGCACTGGCCCTGGAGTCAGGAGGACCGACCTGAGTTCAAATCCAGCTTCAGACACTTGACACTTACTGGCTGTGTGACCCTGGGCAAGTCACTTAACCCCAATTGCCTCACCAAAAAAAAAATCCTACAATATGTTGCTTATAAGAAATATACTTGAAGCAAAGAAATACACACAGGTTGAAGGTAAGGGGCTAGAGTAGAATCTATTTATTAAGCGTCTGGTGAATCAAAGAAAGCAGTAGTAGCAGCCATGACTTCAGATAAAGCAAAAGCAAAAATAGATCTGATTGGGGCAGCTAGATGGCTCAGTGGATAGAGCACCAGCCCTGGATTCAGGAGTACCTGAGTTCAAATCTGGCCTCAGACACTTAACACTCATTAGCTGTGTGACCCTGGGCAAGTCACTTAACCCCAATTGCCTCACTAAAAAAAAACAAAAAACAAACAAACAAACAAACAAAAAGTAGATCTGATTGAAAGAGATGAAGAAGAAAACTATATCTCTGAAAAGTATCATGGACAATGATAGCATATATTCACCAAATGTTATAGCATCTAAATTTTTGAAGAAAAGTTGAATGAATTACAGGAGGAAATAGATAATAAAACTATTCTAATAGGAGACCTTAACTTTCTTCTCTCAGAACTAGGCAAATCTAACCAAAAAATAACAAGAAAGAAGTTAATACAATTCTGAAGTGATAAAAACCTCTGAAAATGGTAGATAAGATCTTTGGAGAAAGTTGAGTTGGAATAGAAAGGAATATACCTTTTTCTCAGTAGTACATGGCACCTCCACAAAAACTGATCATGTATTAGGACATAAAAACCTCACAGCCAAATGCAGAAAAACAGAAATAGTAATTACACCCCTTTCATATCATAGTGCAATAAAAATTACATTCAATAATAGACAATGGAAAGAGATAAAAATTAATTGGAAATTAAATAATCTAATTCTAAAAAACAAGTGTGTCAAAGAACAAATCATACAATCAATAATTTTGTTAAAGAGAATAGCAATGAGACAGCATATTAACATTTATGGGATGCAGCCAAAGGAGCACTTAGAAGAAAATTTATATCACTAATTGATTACATCAATAAAATAGAGAAAAAACAAATAAATGAATTGGGTATGCAACTTTTAAAAAAGCACTAGAAAATTAACAAATTAAAAATCCCCAATTAAATGCCAAATTAGAAATCCTGAAAATCAAAGGAGAGATTAATAAAACTGAAAGTAAGAAATCTATTGAACTAATAAACAAAATTAGAAGCTGGTTTTATGGGGGGAAAGCAATAAAATAGATAAACAGTTGGCTAACTCAATTTAAAAAAGAAAAGAAGAAATCCAAGTTATTAGCATCAAAAATTAAAGGGGTGAACTCACCACAAATGAAGAGGAAATTAAGACAATTGTTAAGAGCTATTTTGCCCAAATATATGCCAATATATTTGACAATCTAAATGAAATGAATGAATATCTACAAAATAGAAATTACCCATATTAACAGAAGAAATAAAATATTTAAATAACCCAGTCTTAGAAAAAGAAATCAAACAAGTCATCAATGAACTTCCTAAGAAAATATCCCCAAGAGCAGATGGATTCATGAATGAATTCTGCCAAACATTTAAAGAACAATTATTCCTCCATACTATACAAACTATTTGAGAAAATAGGTGGAGTTCTACCAAATTCTTTCTACAACACAAATATGGTGCTATGCCCAAACCAGGAAGAGCCAAAACAGAGAAAGAAAATTATTGACCAGTTTCTCTAATAAATATTGATGGAAAAAGTTTAAATAAAATACTAGCAAAGAGCTTACAGCAGTATATCACAAGAATCATACACTATGTGGGATTTATACCAGGAATGCAAGGCTGGTTCAACATTAGGAAAACTATCAGGATAATTGACAATATCAATTACAAAAACAACAACACAAATCATATGATTATCTCAATAAATGCAGAAAAAGCATTTGAAAAAATACAGCAGCCATTCATATTAAAAACACTAGAGGGGCAGCTAGGTGGCGCAGTGGATAAAGCACCAGCCCTGGATTCAAGAGTACCTGAGTTCAAATCCCGCCTCAGACACTTGACACTTACTAGCTGTGTGACCCTGGTCAAGTCATTTAACCCCCATTGCCCCGCAAAAAACAAAACAAAACAAAACCCACTAGAGAACATATGAACAAAAGGAGCTCACCTTAAAATGGTAAGTAATATTTATGTAAAACCATCAGCAAGCATTATCTGTTATGGGAATAAGCTAGAAGCCTTCTCAATACAATCAGGGATGAAGCAAGGATGCCCATTATCACCTGTCATTTTTTTTTTTAACATTGTACTAGAAATGCTAGGCACAGAAACAAGAAAAGAAAAAGAAATTGAAGGAATTAGAATAGGCCATGAGGAAACAAAACTCTTTGCAGGCAATATGATGTTTTACTTGGCAAATCCTAGAGAATCAGCTAAAAAAACTTGAAAGTTTTAACAACTTTAGAAAAGTTGCATGATACAAAATAAACCCCTATAAATTATAAGCATTTCTATATATAACTTACAAAGCCCAGCAGCAAAAGATAGAAAGAGAAATTCCATTTAAAATAACTTTAGACAACATAAAATACTTGGGAGTCTGCCTGCCAAGACAAACCCAAGAACTCTATAAACACAACTATAAAACACTTTTCACACAAATAAAGTCATATCTAAACAACTGAAAAAAATTAATTGCTCATGGGTACACAGAACCAATATAATGAACTAACAATCTTACCTAAATTAATCTACTTACTCAGTGCCATGCCACTCAAAATATCAAAAATTATTTTATGGAACTAGAAAAAAATAATAAAATCCATCTGGAAAAAAAGCTCAAGGATATCAAAGGAATCAATGAAAAAACATTCAAAAGAAGGTGATCTAGCCCTGCCAGATCTCACACTGTATTCTAAAGTGGTAATTATCAAAACAATATGATAGTGGTTAAAAATTGAGTGGTAGATCTGTGGAATAGAATAGTAAATGACCATAATAATCTAGTTTATGATAAACCCCCAAATTCAAATTTTTGGAACAAAAACCCATTATATGATAAAAATTGCTGGAAAAACTGAAAAACATTATGGAGAAATTAGGTATATACTAACATGTCATACTGTGTACCAAAATAAGGTCAAAATAGGGACATGATTTGCACATAAAGGGTATTACCACAAGCAAATTAAGAGAACATGGAATAGTTTATCTGTCAGATTTAGAGACAAGGGAAGAATTTAGGGCCAAAGAAGATATAGAGAGCATTAAAAATGTAAAATATATAATTTTGATTATATAAAATTGAAAAACTTTTGCATAAACAAAACCAATGTAGCCAAAATTATAAGGAAGGCAGAAAATTGGGAAATATATATTTTTTGCAACAGTCTTTAAGATAAAGGCTTCCTTTCTCTAACATATAGAGAAGGGAGTCAGATCCATAAAAATAGAAGTCATCCCCTAATTGACAAATGGTCAAAGGTTATGAAGAGGGAGTTTTTAGACAAAGAAAATCAAAGCTATCTATACTCATATGGAAAAAAATGCTCTAAATCATTATTGATCAGAGAAATGCAAATTAAAACAACTCTGAGGTACCACATCACACCTATCAAAATGGCTAATATGACAAAAAAAAAAAAGGAAAATGTTGGATGTTGAAGGGAATGTGGGAAAACTTGAACACTAATCCACTGATGGTGGAGTTGTGAACTGATCCAAACATTCTGAAGAGCACTTTGGAACTATGCCCAAATGATGATAAAACTGTGTGTACCTGTTGATCCAGCAACACCACTGCTAAGTTTATGTCACAAAGACATCCAAAACAAGGGGGAAAGGACATATTTTTCAAAAATATGTACAGCAGAACAGCTAGGTGGCACAGTGGATAAAGCACTGGCCCTGAATTCAGGAGGACCTGAGTTCAAATCTGGCCTCAGACACTTGACACTAGCTGTGTGACCCTGGGCTAATCACTTAACCCTCATTGCTCCTCCAAATTATTTATATATAATATATATGGCAGCTCTTTTTGTGGAAATCAAAGGGCCCATCAATTGGGGAGTGGCTAAACAAGTTGTGGTACATGATTGTAATGGAATATTATTATGGTATAAGAAATGATAATCAGATTTATTTCATGAAAAACCTGGAAAGACTTACATGAGCTGATGTATAGATAATTGAATAATCGGGTTTTTGTTTTTTTTTTTTGGTGAGGCAATTGGGGTTAAGTGACTTGCCCAGGGTCACACAGCTAGTAAGTGGTAAGTGTCTGAGGCCAGATTTGAACTCAGGTACTCCTGAATCCAGGGCCGGTGCTCTATCCACTGTACCACCTAGCTGCCCCTGTATAGATAACTGAAAAGAACCAAGAGAACATTATACACAGTGTAATGTTTAAAATCTAAATTGTGGTTGCCTTAAATTAGAAGCTTCAGCACCAGTCTTTGGGCATTAAACATTTATTAAAGCATAGAGGTATTCACAAGGAGTTCAGAAGAAAAAAAAAGTCCTACCTAGCCTAGAGTTCCAGCCTGGTCTGGTTCTTCCTCAAGTCCTCTGCCACAAGCCTGCTTCAATCACAAACTCTCTCCAGGAAACTGATTGTGGAAGCTTTTTATAGGTCTGGAACAGAGGCGTTCCTTACACACTGCTGCAAGCTGATTGGTTGGCGTCATCCAAATCCATTGGTTCTGAAGGTGTTCTCAAGGTGTGATTACAATCCAGTTAACTTGAAGTAGGCTAATCAGCAGTTAATCACTCTCACTTGAGTCAATCAGTCTAGATTAATCTTCAGGTGGGTCTTTGAGTATCTGCTAAATCTCATTATTTCATCACAACAGTAACAGCAATAGTGTTCAATGAAGAACTATGAATGACTTAGTTGTCCTCAGCAATACAACAATCCAAGACAATCCTAAAGGCCTAATGATGTAGCATAGTATCCACCTCCAGAGAAAGAACTGATATTGACTGAATGCAGACTGAAGCATGCTATTTTTCACTTTCTTTCTTTCATTTTTGTCTTTTCTTCAAGTCTTATACAAAACGACATGGGGATGTTTTACATAATTGCACATGTATAACCTATATCTGATTGGGAATGGGGCAGAGAGAAGGAGGAAGGGACAGAATTTGGAACTCAAAACTTTAAATAAAAAATGTTTCTTTGAGAAATCAAAGGAGAGATTGATAAAATTACCTTGAAAAATGAACTAATAAAATTGGAAGATGCTTTTATGAAAAAAACTTATAAAATAGATAAAGCTTCAGTCAATTTAAGTAAAAGAAAGAAGAAAACCAAATTACCAGCATCAAAAATTGAGTTAATTTAAAACCAATTAATATTAAATTAAACCAGCTATTAGGAGCTATTTTACCCAATTATATGCCAATAATTCTAACAATCTAAATGAAATGGATGAATATTTACTGTTGTTCATACTTTGTTCTTGAAGAGGACCAATGAGATCATGAGGTTGATGTCTTGACTTGCTCATGCATTTGATATAAATGAGGCAGACCTGTACAAAGTTCTCAGCCTCGTTTTCTCCTCCAGGGTCATTGGACTCCTGTGGCAAGATAAAAGTCAAGATGACTGGTGATGGCCCAGGATGCAGTTGGTGGCCTTGACCTTTAAAAATGAAGATTTTTTCCTTGGGTTAAATTTGTTTAAGTTTCATTCAATGACTAGAGATTAGGTAAGAGTTGAGCCAAAAGATGACCCAGTTTACCATTATAAAGATCTCAATCTGAAAGGGGAAGACCCTCAGAGTTTCTGGACAGAACAGAAAACTGTTATTTACACTCATTCTAAACCATTAAAACCTAAACAATAGCCACAGAGGCTTGGTTGGGGCTATTATTGACCATTCAATGAAAGCCAGGGTGATTGGTATTTAAAGGAAAAAATCAAAATTGAAAAGAAACAAAAATTGAAAACTGCACAGGACAAAAGGTAAATTGTTCCAGTTTTTTGGGAGGAATAAAAAAAGATAAGGAGGAGGAGGAGGAAAATGAGGAAGAGGAGGAGAAGGAGAAGAAGAAGAAGAAGGAGAAGGAGAAGGAGGAGGAGGAGGAGAAGGAGAAGAAGGAGGAGGAGGAGGAGAAGGAGGACAAGGACAAGGACAAGGACAAGGAGGACAAGGACAAGGACAAGGACAAGGAGAAAGGGAAAGAGGAAGAGGAAGAGGAAGGGGAACTGCCAGGGGAAAGGGCAATAGACCATTCTGTAACTTTTGCTTGAATGGGCATGCTGGGTCACCAGAAGGCAGTTACTAGTACTCTAACATAACATGGTAAAGACAGTTCTTTAAGAACTTAAACTTAAACCACAATAGTGGTTTAATAGCTTAAACTTAGACCACAATAGTAGTGAGTCACACATATAAGAAATGTGTGACAAGGTTTAATGCACAATACCCGCTCTGGAAGTGCTTCTCTCTGCTGTAGAGATCTCATGCAGAAGCTTTGTTGTTGTTGTTCTTGTTGTTGTTGTTTCTGTTGTTTGCCCTTTGTTTTTGAAGAGGACCAATTACATCATGAAGGTGATGTCTTTACTTGTGAGTGAGTTGGAATGTGGTAAAAAAGTTTTAACAGTCGGTTAGATAATGGAGAGACGCCAGTTTTTTTTAGGACCACCCTTTTGGGGAGGAGACCAACAGCATGAGCTACGCACACCAGTCCGCCTGCAACGCAGGCCAGATTGCCTGCTGAGCACTCGACTTCCGGGGTGCGAGCTTAAAAGGCAAGGAGAGAACGGAAATGGGGTCTTTTTTCCTGCTCCGCTGGTCTCCTGGCTGTGCTGCACAGACAGACGTGGACTGGAGTTTGACTTGGCCCGGCTCTCGGTTAACAGCACGCGCTTGACTCGGTCTCTCGCCCCAAAGGTGGCCTTCCGCTTTTGGTGAGTTTTATATGGAATATAGACTGAGCCTAGACTTAAGACAATTTGTATTGTATTTCTACTTTCCTATCCTTCTAATCAACATCACCTTGTGACTACCATACAATAAAAGCTCTATCTAGAAAACCAGAAGCTCCTTCCTTCCATTTACTAGTCTGGGAGATAAATTAAGGGAAAGGTTAAGTAGGGTAGATTTATGATCTAATATCCAATTTTAATCTCACAGGATATATGAGGCAGAGCTGCATAAAGTCCCCCTTACTCTCTCTTCCAGAGTCATCAAAGACCAGGGGATTTCAGAAATATTTCACAAAGAATAAATACTATGATCAGGTGGAATTTATACCAAGAATACAGGGCTGGTTAAATATTTTCAAAATTATTTGTATAATTGTCCATATCAATAGCACAATCATCATAATAATAATATATCAATAGAGACAGAAGCTTTTAACAACACCCATTCCTATTTAATTTTTAAATTTTTTTCTTGCTTTTTTCACAGTGATTTATATGGAAATATTTTTGCATGACTTCATATACATAATAAATATTGTATTTCTTGCCTTCTTGATGGGAGGGCAGGACAGTACAGGGAGGAAGAAAATTGGAACTGAAAAAATTTTTTAAACCCAACATTATAAATAATATATAAAACTCATTAGGCCAGGGGCAGCTAGGAGGTGCAGTGGATAGAGCACTGGCCCTGGATTCAGAAGGACCTGAGTTCAAATCCAGCCTTAGACACTTAACACTTACTAGCTGTATGACCCTGGGCAAGTCACTTAACCCCAATTGCCTCACCAAAAAAAATTCATTAGGCCATAAAAAATCTCCATCTGGCCCACAAAACATAGGTTGGCACTCCCCATATAGAATAATGCTCCTTTATGAGGGACTTCCTGAATCTGAGTCCAATTCTATTCACTGTACCATGATGCCTTTCATCTTTGATTTGTTTTCTCTTTCAGGTTCCAAATCCAAAGAATTATGAAATCTGTTTCATTAACTCCACAATATCTCTTTTATTTTTCCCCTCATGCTTCTATCACTCTAGTTCAGAACCTTAATACATTTGCCTAGACTACAGGAGGAACCTCCTAAGTGATCTTCGTATTTCTCCTCTCTCTCCTATTCAATACATCCTTCACAGAGTTGATTTAATTATCTTGCTGCCGTACATATTTGACCACAGCACACACTTGTTCAAAAAAATATTCAAGTGTACGTTCACCCTACCTGATTTGAACAGTTCGTTATCAAATAATGTTTTGTTGGGGTTTTTAATGGTCACAGAAATGTAGTCAGAATTAGTAAGCTGCAGCTAAGGATGGGTGAATCTATACTTGTGAGATCATGAATGTTTTGGAGTACTGAAATTGAAGTAGCATTTACATGCATTGTCCCAGCTGCTAGAGACATAAAGCTAAAATAATATCTGCCTGCCTTCAAAGGGCTTACAATCAATAGAATGGATAAAATACATACAGAGAACTATATTGCAAGAACTAGAACAGTGCATAGGAGAAGTACAAATGGATTGCTTGGAGAAATTTGAAAATGGAGAGATTTTATAATTGGGAGTTCAGGGAGTTTATAGAAACAACTGACATCTGAGATGGGGCTTGAAGAAAGAAAAGGATTTCAGGAGAATGGGAGAAATTTCCCCCTATATTGAGGAAGGCATATGCAAAGACACAGGGTAGAACAGGATAGGGTATGGCAAGTTGTCTATGCTGGAATATGAACTTTATGAACAAAGAAGAGTAGTGTGTAATTAGGATGGAAAGGTTGGTTAAACTGAAATTCCAGCAGCCCTTAAATGGTAGGCTAAGGAATTTATATTTTATTTCTTAAGCAAGAGGGGACCTCTGATGGGCAGTACCATGGTCATATTTATGCATTAAAAAGATTATTTTGGCAGCAGATGGTTTGAACTAAAGAGGGAAGAGAATAGAGGCAGGGAGACCAGATGAGAAACTGTTAAAATATTACATAATACAAAAGTCTACATTATAAGACTTTGGGACCTGCAAGGAGCCATTGGCTGTTGGTAGGTCTCAGTTTTAAGATTCCTGAATGCGCTCCCTCATATTTTTACGGTTAAAGAAACCAAGACCCAAAGAAATGAGAGAACTTATCCAAGGTCACACAGTAAGGCCATTTGCAGAGTAGGGTCTAGAACCCCAAGTCTCCTGACTCCTGACCCAGTACTCTTTATATCACACTGTCTCCTTTTGATATTGAGAAAGCATGGCCAGAGCTATGGAAAAAGAGAAAATTGAGTACGTTTAATATAATAGGAGACACGGTAACTCCATCACCTACTTCTATTCAATAGCTGTGACATCTCCCCTTTGTGTTTCACCACTATTATTTTTCACTTTAGACCTGAACATTGAGAAACTGGAAATTCAAGGATGTATTTTCCAGAATCCTTTTTTTTTCAAGCTAACTATGTTCCTATGACTAAATCATCAACAAGGCTTTTATTAGTTAACTCCACAAGTCAAGTTTTTACATGGTAAGAATGTTGTCCACCTCCCTCCATGAAGCAATAACTTCAAAAGAGTTGCAAGGGTTAACTCCAGAGGACACCTAGTATTAACGTATTAGATCCCTACTGGGACAATCACAGTTGATTTTAATATTGTACAAAGTAGCCTACTGGAAAGAACCCTGAATTTCAATGCACTATGGCAAATGAGAAACTAATTCAAAGAAAAATACTGAATCTTTCCAGAACAAGACATATAGACTCTAATACTGAAGCTAAAGCAAAAGGTTCCTAGACAAAGTGATGTTAAATTTGTATAACTAAAAGATCCCTCTGATTAAAGCCAATATAATAACAGTAACAACAACAGCAAAAAATCTAAACAAAAACTGAGGAACATTTATGAAAAGTCCTGCAAAAAGGGACTGTGTGTGGCTTTCACCAAGACTATGTATCCTTCCCTTAGAACATCTGTGGCACTTCTCGCTACCCAAGATCGCCCCAGGTATGTTATTTTCTTTTGGGACATCCGTAATTGGACCTTACTGAAGAAAAAAAAAATCCACAGGGAACAGGCAGTACAAAATAATATTTGACACCAACATGGTAGAAATAGAAAAAAATGTCTGAACAATTTGAGAATTATAGGTTCATCACCAGTCGAGTGAAATGTTGTAGTCCAATTCTCACCCTCAAATATCTTTTGGTTCCCTCTTGTACTTGAGCCAAATACCTGGTCTCCTGCATGCTTCTTTTCCCCTCTACAGCCCACAGTCTAAAATGCAAAAATGCCAAGTTGGGATGACATTGGCCAGGTCTTTGCTAAGGAGCTCTGAAGGGAATAATAAATGTTTATAGATAACTCCTGATTAATCCTGGCACTTCCTTAGGGAAGGAAAACACAGTTGGGTAACATTTTGCTGTCTTTAGGGGGCAGACTCAAAGAGAGGGGGGAGGGGAAAATTGCAAGGGGATGCGAATGATTAAAAACATTTGATTTGGCTTGAAATAAAAGTACATATCTCACACATATTTTTAACCAACCCCAAAAGACAGGCCCAGCCTTCGAACACACTGAACAGGAAGCCATTTACTGTTGGAATGCTTGCTTAGCCTTTCCAAAACACACACGTTCTTATTACTTCTGGGCTATCTAAAAAGGGTTGGGGTGAAAAAGTTTCATTTATATGTACAACCCTCCTTCCTGTTTTATTTTTTTCCCTTCTGCCAACTCTGTTTTTCAAATTTTGTGAAAAATGATAGGAAGCAAATTTCACTTTCCTATCCCTCCACCAGCTTTATTGACCCAGCTGTAAATTTCACCTCAATTTATAGCTTGATACCTGGCCTGAAATCCAAAATCAAAGGGGGAGAGTGAAGATGGATATTATACTTTCATGGTAACTGAAGCAAGGGAAGAATCTGGGTGTAAGCAAGGTGGCTGTGGGATCATTATCAAGGGTGGGAAGGTAGGCACTAAGCAAGGCTTCTCATCTTTCAGGATATGTACATCCAAGAGTATACATTCCAAAAGAGGAAAGGAAAAGGAAAGGATGGGAGAGAACATTTTTTAAGGATCAGTCAAAAGGGCAATGACCCACCTGGCCCCCACTGAATTTCATGTTAACAGAAACATTCCAGGTTGTCAAGAGGAGCTAAAGGTGTTTTGGAGAATTAATTAAACCCAGGCAGTATTTTCCCGAATTTTACAGGTACCTTTGCCGAGATTCTTTGTGTTTGATTTGAAGTTGAAGGTAGGCTCTTAAACAGAGTAAAATGGGCTCCAGATGGTCGATTTTACATAGGATACCCGTTCCCCTTATTATTCTACTTTGATTTCTGGAGAATGCTGAGTCAACAATATAGTAAAATTTTTCAAACCAGACCCAAAGCTAAATGGAACTCCATTTGGTTTGAGGTTCAAATTTCAAAATCCTCGAAGCTCACTCTAATTTTCCCTGAAGGTCAACTACACCACTCCGCCCCCCCCCCAAAAAAATGTGCCCTAGAGAAAACCCTTAACTGGGTGAGATTTCCTATTTAAACTGTTACTTTGGAAATATTAGTGGGGAAGGGAAAAGGGACTTGGAAAAAAAGTCAAAACTATGTCATTGTTTCAGGAATATTTCCTAACTTAATGCTTCAGTTTGGGTTTCACATCAACTGAAAATTCTGAGTAAATGAAACACAGTAAAATAAAAACACCATCTCCTCATTCGAGCTTTATAAAGTTTCAAGTACAGTCCAAATGCATCTGCTTTAAATGTCAGCTTGAATTTGGAAGGAAAAAAGAGACAATTTTACATATCAGCTTTGTGTTTGGGAAAGGAATGTTTATTACATTATACATTGAATTTACTTCTGTTCTTCACTAGTCTCCAAAGAATAAAACCAGTGAATGGGATGAAATTGTTTCCCTTGAATTTTAAAAGGAAATAAAGTTCACCAAATCAACATTTACTGATGAACACACATTTGACATTAAGCAGGTCCATCTGAACCTCGGGTTTTGAATCAATTTCCCTAAAGGGAAGACACTGTCTCACTTTTGTTTTTGTAACTCCTGTAACTAAAACAGTACTTAGCACCATGGGATGTGCTTAATGAATATTTACTGATTCATGGTCTCACAGTCAAAAAATATCATGACCATCATCACTCACATTTCTACAGGACTTTATGGTTTACAAAGCCCCTTTCTTGTAATAACTCCATGGGGTAAAGTGGTAAAAATATTATTAATTCCCATTTTGCAGATGAGAAAACTGAAGCTCAGAAATTAAGGTCTTTTTTCCAATATCATGTGGCTAGAAAGTATTGGTCTTCCTTCTACCTGTCACTTCCCTTCCCTACATATCCTCTATGTAATTGCTAAATTAATTTTCCTAAAACACCACTCTGATCATATTGCTTCCTTATTCAACAATCTTTAGCAGCTCTGTTGACTCTAGGCTAAAAAATAAATTCCTTAGCCTGTCATTTTGACTTTAATCAATACTCAGTTCATGTGCCACTTTTTAAGATCTTCTTGATCTTCTTTGTTATTAGACTTCTCTTCCACTTGAAATTACCCTGCTTTGGTCATCTGTGTAAATAACGTGATCAAGGGATCCTCTATTGGCTGAACTAAAGAAGGTCCCATAGAATTGAACATATATTTTGATTTTCTGCCAAGAGACAAATGCTTTGCCAGGATGACAAAGCACTTCTTGACATGAGAACTGCCAATAAAACTCCAGATAACTAAGGCTCTCAATAATTGTGACATCCTAGAAGTCATATGTCCTTCAGAAAGGGACTGTGGCACGTGTTCAGCTCTGTGGGAAGTGTCTCAGCATGGTAAATCAGAGAGGTTCCTGTGACCATCTCTGCTATAATGAAATCAACTTTTCATACCCCAGTAGAAATATTAGCTCCATGAAGGAAATGATTATTACATTTTTTTCCTTTTTATCCCTGGAGCCTCCCCCAATGCCTTATACATTATTGGTATTGTTCAGTTGTTTTTGGTCATATGCAACGCTTCATGATCCCATTATACATTATATAAGCTTCATAAATGTTTGCTGAGTTGAACTGAATCAGACTGGAATTTGAATATTTTAAGGCTGTTGTTTACAAGTCCATCACTCATTTAAAAAAAGTTTATTTATATGGTTTTGATATGTCAATCACTTTCAAATGAACACTTCAATATGATGACCTTCCCTTCAAAACAAAACAATTAAGCAAAATACTCTAATACAGTGATTATAAATGGCAGCACAGTCTAATTTTAATTTGTATAGTTTAGCATCTTTTAACAGAAAGAAAATAAGTATTTAACCTTCCTTAGTCATCTGAAACTAATATTGTATTTTATAAGAACTGTTCTTGTCTTTTAGTATTGTCTTTGTTTACATTGTTTTAGTCTTTTGAATACTGTTATTTTGGTTCTGATTTCTCTACTCTGAATCAGTCTGTGAGAAAATAATGGGATTTTAGAGGGCCCCCATTGAAGGGAGCCTTTCCTGACCTCTTTTAAGGCCAGCCCAGAGTCAGTAGAATTGCAAAAGAAATGTAGATTGACCTTCCTGACTACCTAAAGGAAGTTAACTCACCTAGGTAACCACCCTCAAGTCATGCCAATCAATGGACGGGCCAATTAGCTTGGATCAATGTGCAGTGACCCACCTCTACCTGAGAGAGGATAAAAATCCTTGGGGCAAGGGGACGTCACTCTCTTCTCTCCCCTGCTATTCTCACTTTGTCTCTCCTCATCCTGAGATTTTATGCTAGGCCTGGGATGCAGGAGGAGGCAGCCATGAAGCTCACACTTGCTCTCTTTTCTAGGTATGTAGGGTTTCTGAACTCTAATTCTGAGAAATGTGCTCTTTCTCTCTTTACTAACATTTAATATGCTTCAATAAAAATACATAGTGCCAAAGACTGGTGCTATAGCCTCTAATTTGTAAGTAGCAATATATTAGAAACCCTAGCTAAGTTCCTTAAACCTAGAACAGAGACAGGCACCCTCATATATTTTCAAATGACACAAGTCCATATAAACCTTCCCATATTTTTCTGAATTCAGTACAATGGATAGAACAGTGAATTTAGATCTAGGAATACCTGAGACTGAAGCCTACCTCAGATATTTATTAGCTGTTTGACCCTAGTCAAGTCACATAATTTCAATATGCATCTGTTTTATCTGTAAAATGGTGTAAATAAAAACTCCCACTTCCCACTATTATTATGGAAGTAAAAAGTAATATTTGTAAAGTACTATACAAACCATAATAGCACTACAGAAATGACAGATATTTTATTGTTGCTGTTGCAGTCATAATTATAATTATTCATGTCTTACATGAGAATGACATTGCATTACATTAAGGTACTGCATTCACCTACACATATACCATAAAGTGTTCAACCATTCTCCAATGACTAGTCATATAATTTATTTCTATATTTTTGCTGCTGCAAGTAGTGTTTTAGTGAATATTGGGGTATTTATGGAGTGTTTCTATCACTGACTATGTTAGGGTATAAATCCAGTAGTAAGATCACTGGATCAAAGGGAATATATATTTTAATAATGAATAATTTAATAATTTCAAATTGTCTTTTAAGAGAGTTAACATAATTAACAGCTCTGCTAATGATGTATCAGAGTGCAAGCCTCCCCAAAGTTCCTCTATTAATTCCTTCCATCTTTTTGTAAATATTGTAAATTTAATTAAAATAAAGTGACACCTCAGAGTTGTTTTAGCTTTCATTTATCATAAGTGTTTTGAATCATTTTATATGATTATTGATACTTTTCATTTCTTCTTTTGAAACAAGTTTATTTATATCTTTTTATTATTTATTAAGGTATGACTCCCCGATAAATAAATGATTCCCTAGCTCCAAATCTTAATACTGTGTGGTTATTTTGTATAAAGATTTTGATGTTATAATTCTATTAGAAATATTTGATTCAAAGTTGTCCCTCAATCCATTACTTTTTTCTTATTCTAGTTGTATTGATTTTGTTTGTACAAAAGCTTTAAAAATTTTATATAAGTAAAATATTCTATTTCATTTTTATAACCTCTTCTATGCCTTGTCTAGTTATAAATCCTACCTTCAGCACTTACTGAATGTGTGGATGTGGGCATGTCTCTTACAGAATCATCAGATCACAGAATTTCAGAGTTGTAAGAGACCTCAGAAACCTCATGAATCTCAGACCTGAATGAGTTTCTACCCAAATGTCCCAGCATCATCTCAAGATGTCTAAAACAGAACTTATTTTTATCCTCCTCTAAACCCACCCTCCTCATAACTTCTTCTTCTTCTTTTTTTTTTTTTTTTGGTGTGGCAATGGGGGTTAAGTGACTTGCCCAGGGTCACACAGCTACTAAGTGTCAAGTGTCTGAGGCCGGATTTGAACTCAGGTATTCCTGAATCCAGGGCCGGTGCTTTATCCACTGCACCACCTAGCTGCCCCCTCCTCATAACTTCTTTATTTCTGTTGAGGGCTCTCTTGAAATATTCTTCCAGTTACCCAGATTCTCCACCTAGGAATAATCCTCAGCTCCTCCCTTTTATTCATCCCATGCTCAATCAGTTGACAAGTGTCTTCAACTTCTGTATCCACCCTTTTTTTTTTTCTACTTTAGACAACTACTCTTTTCTAGAACCACATCATCATTTGTCTGGACTATTGCAATAGCCTCCTAATTTATTTCACTTCATCTTGTTTCTCCACTTTACAATCCATTTCATACATTGCTGACTAATTGATATTTGTAAAACGCAAGTCTGACCAAGTCACCCTTTTGTTGAAGGGGCTTCAGAGTGTCTACATTGCCTCTAGGATAAAAAAGAAAATCCACTTTCTGGCATTTGAAGCCCATCATAATCTGGTCTCAGTTTATCTTTTTAATCTGATTATACTTTACTCCCTAATATACTTTATGCTCCACTTAAATTGATCTACTTGCTGACCATATTTTATCTTCTTCCTCCATAACTTTACCTAAGATGTTTTCCATATCTCAAACACTACCCCTTCTCAACCTCTGCCTCTTGGAACCTCTAACTCACTTTGGGGTTCAACTCCAATGTCATCTCCTTCAAGAAACCTTCATTGATTTCTCAGTTGTTAGTACCCACTCACATTTGTTTTGTATATGTCATTTCATATTTGTTTTGTATATGTCATTGTCTGGAGCTGAGATTTGACATATTTTCTATTCTACAAAGTAAGTCACTTCAGGTGTTAATGTGACCAAAAGATTGCTTTATCATAACAGCTGTATATACTCCTAGAACCTTCCATTATTTATAAGGTTCCACTTAGTAACTCACCCTGGATAGAGGAAGATTGCACAGAGGTTGAGATTCATTCTGCTAGGTCTCTGGCTCTTCGGAGGATCAGGTAGGGAAACCCCTATGTGAATCTTAGAGAAGTCTCTCTACAACAGATAGAAAGTAGATGGCACCTGCATCTCAAATCATCCACCTGCAAGGATGTTCCTTACCTTTTGTCACAAGCTACCACCTTGTTTAAATAAGTTCCTGGTTTGCTAAATCACATATTTATCTGTAACCATGTTACATTTCCCCTCAATAGCCTATAAATTTCTTAAGATCATGGACTCTCATTTTTGCTTTTCTATTTCCTTACACAAAGCCAAATCTGCCTCTAACAGGTCTCTTCCCCTACTACCACCCTTTAGGTTTAAATATTCTTAGTCGCATCCCTCTTCCATGTGAAGGACTACCTTTAGATATTTGTAGAAGGAGATTTTATTTTCCCTATCCAAGAGATCCTTAGACCTTCATTTTAACATAGCCCACTTCCATTAACTTTAACCAATTAGATTTGATTGCTGTTTGATGGACAACCTACTGTTTTGAAGATAAACTTTGAGTCCACTAAAATGATTTTCTTTGGTCTAAGAGAGATATCCAAATGACCATCCTTTTATTAATAACCTTCTAGCCTTATTAATAAAATTATTAAACTACTTAGAAACTATATCTCTTGAAATTTTTAATCATCACAGTATGATCTCAAGACCCTTTACCATTCCAGCTGCTCTCCTCTGGTTGCTCTCAACTTAAATTCTTTGAACACTTCTTTCCTAATGTGCAAAATAAAGATACTAAGACCTATAATAGCTATCTTGTATAATTGTTAAGAAAACCAAGGAGATAATGTGTGTAAAGCATTTTGCAAACCTTAATGTTTTTATTATTGTGATTTATTTTTATGGAGTGTCTGGTTGTATGTGCTGAGCTCAATAAATGCTACAAAATGAGATCTGGGCTCCTGAACTCTGAGAACTTTAGCGTGTTTTAAGTGGTCACATCATTTTTGCCATGGGAGAGAAAAAAAGAAAGAAAAAGTAAATGAACATAGTCTTGTACTTCATTTCTAAGAGCTTATGTTCCAAGACAATAATTCAATAGGGCTGCCATAACTATATCCTTACTCCTACCCTTACCTCTACTCCTCCCTTTCCCACAGATCTGGGAAGGACAACTCTTTGAAAGGGTCTTCCTAGGTAAACTGAAAGGAATTAGGCAATGGAGCCACAGTCCAAACCTTGATGCATCTAAATTTCTTTCAGTAGTTTTTCAAAGTCTAAGTTAAAGATCTCATTGCATAACTAAAATGATTTACAACCCTATTGCCTTAATTTCTGCTGCTATTGTTTTCCCAGCCTTGGCTAACACATATGAAATAGCATTAATGGAAAACTGCCTACAGCTGTCTTTGAGAGGTAGCTATGTCTTAAAAGCTTCCACATTTATGGAATTCCTAGCCCTTTTACATGAGTATCTAAATCATGGCTTCCTAAGGTGCTTTTAGCACATTCCATGCAGTAACCCTGGTGGGGCAAGAGTCTGGAGAGATCCCTCAAGGGTACAATCCATCCATTGCTGGAACTCCTAACCACAGGAGTTCCAGAATCTTAGAACTCCCATCTCCATTGAGCAAGAGAAACAAGGAGAAAGAGAGAGAGGATTTATGAACAGAAAATGTATTCATTTTTTGCCAGGACATTAAAACATTCCTGACTCCAGCTGCTGCGGTCCTTCTTTCAACCCTATCACCAGGTTAGAAAAGCAACCTTGCTTCATCAGTTTTCCTTATGGAATTCAGACATGGCCAAGGCTTATTTTTACCATACTATTCAGAAACTGTTCCTTTCTTTGCCCCTAACATTATAAAAGAAAGATGAAAAATTCCATATATACATATATGCATATTGTATACATATATACACCTTTGAGGCATGTAGCTATATAAACATATATCACATATGTTGGGTGTTTGTATATATACATATATGTATAAATATGTGTATATGATAGATTGACAGATTGAATTTTCATCTGGAACTGTGTTTTCATTGGTATATGAAACTCTTCATGGGGGGACTCCCTCTACCAGTTCAAGGTCATCAACTGATCTCATCATTCAAGGTCATCAATTGGGGTGGGAAGTCTCTCTCTCTCTCTCTCTCTCTCTCTCTCTCTATCTATCTATCTCTCTTCCACCCTCTCTCCCTCTCTCTCTCTACCTCCTTCTCTTGTGTCAGTTCAGCATCTCCAATAGTCCATTAGATATCTCTATGCCTACTATACCTATTTCTGTCAAGGGCAATATAACAATTCTTCCAGTCACCTAGGTTCATAATATAGGATTCATCCTCAACTTTTTATTATTCCTCACCCCCACATCCTTGATGAGTGTTATCAGTTCTACCTTATTAATATTTCTTGTATCTGTCCTCTTCCTTTTATTTAGATTGCAACCACCCTAATGCAGTCTCCAATCATTTCTTGCCAGGACAATTGCAATAGTGTTGTCTGCTTCCAGTATCTTGTTGCTCAGTTTCTAATTTCCCCCCATTCAATTGCCAAAGTTACATTCCTAGAGCATAGTTCTAAGCTCACTGATACCCTTCTCAAGAAGCTTCAGTGGCTGTCTATTTTCCCTAGGATAAAATGCAAACTTTCTTATTTAGCATTTAAAATTTTTCCCATTCTGATTCTAGCTAAGGCAATGGGCATCCAGGTAGCACAGTACATAGAATTCTGGACCTAGAGTAAGGAATACCTAAATTCAAATCTGACCTCAGACACTTACTGTCTCTGTGACCCCAGACAAATCACTAAACCTCCCTGTCTCAGTTTCCTCATCTATAAAACAAGAATAATAATCACACTTACCTTCCAGAGCTGTTCTGATAATCAAATGAGATAATAATTCTAAAGTGCTTAGTGTAGAGTCTGACTTAGGTACTATAAAAATATTATCTATTATTATGAATGATTTCAGCTTACATTTTCAGTTTAATTATCTATTACTCATTGTTTGGGGTGGAAGGGAGAGGGCAGGGAGGTGGATTAATTTTTGTCTTGAATACGCAGCACTTAGCACAGTACCTAGTACATAGAAAGTGTTTAATAAATATTTGTTGAATGAATAAATAGTACATATATGATAAATGCTTGTTGGTGGACTTTGTTTGCTGACTGACTGATTGAATGATGAATTCTGTTCTAGCCAAACTTGCCTTTTTGCTATTCCTCAAAAATAGCATTTTAGCTCTCACCTCTACATTTTTATTGTCATCCATGCTTCTTATAACCCTCTACAGACTTTCAAGGCTATACTCAAGTGCCATCCCATCCCCAAAATATCTCTCTCGTTTCCTGAAGTTGTTAGTGCCCACTTCTATCACTTTGTAATTATAGTATCCTGTATTTATTTGCCCACTAACACATTATATCTCCCTTTGTTGAATGTAAGCTTCTTGAGGGCAGGGACTGTGTCAGTCTTTTATATGCATCCCAAGAGCAGTCACTGAGGTAGATCTCTGCTTAATGCTTATCAATTGACTGATTTGATTCCTGACTATTCCAAGCTGCCTGCCATACATGAATCTTTATTTTTAGGAACTGAAAGTACTTTCCCATTTATTATCCCATTTTATCTTCAAGGAATATCTATGTGAAAGAATATCATTGAGAAAGTTGTCATTGGTTCATTGGGAAATTTCAAGGGTTTAGAGTTAAGGATGAGAACTGTGATGTCATTTGCATAAGAACACCCAGGTAAGGGGGGCAGCTAGGTGGCAAAGTGGATAAAGCACCAGCCCTGGATTCAGAAGGACCTGAGTTCAAATTTAGCCTCAGACACTTGACACTTACTAGCTGTATGATCTTGGGCAAGTCACTTAACTCTCATTGCCCCACAAAAACACCTCCCAGGTAAGAAAACATGTTGTACCAATGTGAGTCAGCCACTTGTAATTCATAGAATTAGATTATAGTGCATAGAACACTATGGAATTAGTTGACTTGCTCAGGGTCCCAGAGTTAATATTTGTCAGAAATATAATTTGAACCCAAGTCCTCCTGGCTTCATGACCAGCTCTTTATACACTACTCCACACTGCCCCTAGAGATATTTGAAAATAAAGTTAAATTATGGTTATTTTTTTTTTTCAATCTGCAATATTCAAGCTAGTCACACACCACAGTTTCAAAGGCTCAAAGCTAACCACTGGTAATAAGAGCAATGCACTGGGAATGGAATGCAGGAATTATGGTAAAGCCTAGTGCTATTTGGGGTCTGGCTACAGAACACTGCAATAAGGCACTGGCATGGGGAGAATGATCCTCTCATCCCACCAGTGAGTTTGTTGGTTGTTGTTTTTTTTTTATATCCGGAGTGTGTATTAGTTGTTTATTTTTCTCTAGGGGCTCTTCTTGACCTTTTCAGATCTTGGCTTTACAACCTAAAGCCCACCCCAACCTTTGGTTCGTTGCTTAGGGTTTTTCTAATCCACAAACCAGTAAGATTAAACAAAAGAGGTGGCTCAATGTGGGCCAAAAAAGGAATGGGTTTTAGGGGCCTTCCATCCTTAGTACTCCACCACTGACTGGGGTATATGGCCTAGAAATAATGGGATCCACCCCATCTTTGAGCCTCAATTCCTTCGTTTGCCAATCAGAGGCTATATACAATATTAATTAATGACTCCTTTCATATGGAATTCAGATAGGGCTATGTTGAGGTTCACCTCTCTTATACCTGGGGTGGGAAGTCAGGAGCAACAAATTAACAGTATAAATAAGAGTAAAAGGAGACTACGTGAACTGACAACAGAACAAAAAGTTTACAATCACCTTCAGGTAACTCACAAATCAACTGGTCAACAAACATTTGTTAGGTATTTACCATTACCTGGCATTGTGATAGGGGCTGAGACAAAAATGAAATACCCTCTTCCCTCAAGAATCTTATACTCTATAGGTATGATGGAAACAACACCCTAAGCCTTTACTCCATGCAAGTTATGCTAGTTTTTCATTAAGCAGTACTGAAATCATCCTTGAGACTTGGTTATCTCAGGAAACTAAAGTCTTAGGACACTCCCTGGTCCACTAAGTAAAAGAGAGACATAAGAAGCCCCAGGCCTTCTCCAGGCCCACTTGACTGGTAGAAATTAATGGACAGCTAAGACAAGGAGTGCTGCATGCTTGAATTAACTTCATTAACTGAGCGATCCTCATTAAATATTTTTCTCCCTCTATGGTTAAGTAAATCTCCTTTTCTTAACTGTTGAATGATCTGACTGCCTGTCTGTGTCTGTCTGTCTATCTATCAGCTATCTATCTATCTATCTATCTATCTATCTATCTATCTATCCATCCACATATATTTATATACAAAGTAAATATAAGGTAATTTCTCCTTATAGTTTCAGCTTGCAAGCTATAAAATTTAAGAGTACAAATTTCCAGCTGAAATAAACCTTAGAAGTAATGTATCCAATCTTGTCATTTTATAGATGAGGAAACTAGACTCAGAGAGGTGAAGTGATTTGACCAAGGTCACTTAGGTAGTAATAGGAAAATTGAAATTAGAATCACATCTTGCTTCCATGATTTCACCTTTTTTGGATTTTCTCTTCACTGTTAAAGACTGCAATCTATCGATGCCTAATGATTTAATGACTTACTTTCGAAGGAAGGAAGGAATGAAGGAAGGAATGAAAGAAGGAAGGAATGAAGGAGAAAAAGGAAAAGAAAAAACTATTACCTAGTGTTTAATTCACTGGTGATGAAGCTCTTTATATTTAGGCTGGCTTTCAGGCATAATCATTTCCAGCTTGGTAGAATCTGTCAGGGTTCATACTTTCCTATAAAAATTTTAAGAACACAGGGACAACTTGAATTCTCTGGCTTTGGCCTTAATTATCAAGAATTAATGAAGCTTTACTATTGCAAAGATAAACAAACAAGAAAAGAAAATTGTGAAACACTGCACAAATGAAGTCTTATATAATATCTTTCGGTGTCCTTAAGAGACCAGAGGATTATTGTACAGATGAGTAAATCTCAAGTCATCCAAACTTCAGAAGCAATTTGGATAAGCACACAGAACTCAGATGCTTATCTGAACCTCCTGAGTTGGCTCTATTGGTCTGCGAGTATCCTGATTCAAGACTTCTCATGAAATATCATCTGGTATTTCCTTATTGGCTGGCCAGAGTGATCATGAGAACAGCCTCTTAAATGGTAAGTCAGCTCTTTTCTGCCTGATCCTGGAGAGAAGAGTTGAGTAGGGGGGAGGAGAGGAAAGGAGGGTGGAGGTGAGTAGAGATGGAGCAAACCCAGAAGAAGAACTATTTTCATTAATACAACTTTCATCAAAATTGTTTTCTAAATTTTGAATATAGACTGGTTATTTTAACTGAACCAGTTTGCACAGCTCCAGTTGTTACCAGGAAACATGAAGTGAGAAAGTAATGTTGCCACAGGACTCCTGGCATGAGCTAGATGAGAAGGACATGAGCTACATGATGATTAAACCCAGATCTCACAAAGCGACACTATTGTTTTTAATTAGCATATTATTTTCTGAGTGTTGGAAAGAAAAGGGTGGTGTTTTTTTTTTTTTACTTTAAAATAAATCATCAAACATCGTCATTTAGGGTTCATTCACTGCTTCTGCTTATGTTGTGAATTTGTCTTTGGCTCTCTTGAATAGAATATTCTTTTTAAAAAAAGTTATTTATTTATTTATTTTGCAGGGCAATGGGGGTTAAGTGACTTGCCCAGGGTCACACAGCTAGTAAGTGTCAAGTGTCTGAGGCCAGATTTGAACTCAGGTCCTCCTGAATCCAGGGCCGGTGCTTTATCCATTGCGCCACCTAGCTGCCCCGAAGTAGCATATTCTTATCATTATGAGGCTTAGTAATGATTCTTCTCTGATGCTTCTTCAAAAGATAATAGCATCCGATGATGTAGAGCTAGAAATATCTGCTGCTTTCTCAGCTTAGAGAGATTCAATGCCTGTCATTTTCAACTTGAGGAACTTTTTTTTAATTGAGAAATTTATTTAAACAGATAAATAAAACATTCACCCTATCCCTGTATTTAAAAGAATGTATTGGTTCTCCTGGTAGTAAAACATGGTATGTGCTGGTGATGCAGTACTCTGTGGATCAGAAGGAGCTTAATTTTTAGAGTCAAGAAATTGTTTGACTGTAGGCAGGCAGTTCTTGCTGGCAGGAATTGCTTCCACTTTCACCATCTAGATGGAATGGGTCTGGCCACAGTGATGGGCATCCATAGCTTGGTTGCATCAAGTGATTTGCTAGCAGTCATCAGGTTCCTATACTAAGGTGGTTACCTAATGTCACCCTCATAGTAGTGCAGCTTTTTTGGTCCAAAATTCATGTCATTTTTTTAAAGGCCAAAGGGTATGAATTGATGCCAAAATGATATAATTTCTTTTTTTAAAAAATTGTCAATATTTGGGCTAGACAACAGTTATGTAATCAGAAAATGAGCTATATAAACTTCATTCAAACTATAAGGGTAAAATTTTGCTTAGAGGCCAAAAGTTAAAGTTGGTCAAAAAATGAGCCCTATTCCTATCACAAATCCACCTTTCTTTTTGTTTTAATCAATGACAGTGAACTAAGACAACCCATGACAGAGAATTTCAGGTTACAAACTGAAAACAATGGTCAGCCATCCAGATGTTTTGTCTACAGGATATCAAATTCTAGCTGTTTGGAACCCTCTTTTGGATTGACTGATTTTTCTTATTTTTAGTCTTCATTCAGCTTCTTGGCATGTATATCAATTCTTACAGCACATTTTAGATGAGAATACCAGGCTCGCTATTTGGTAACCCTAAAAACTTTATCGTAATATATCATTTTAATTGTGAATTGTCTAGAAAGATGTATTTTCAAATGGAGACTATATCCTTCCTTGGATGTAAAAATCTCTTTTACAGGAACAACAAAAAGGACCTCAATATTTCAATTAAATTATTCTACCTTTTCTTTTTTGTGAGGCAATTGGGGTTAAGTGACTTGCCCAGGGTCACACAGCTAGTGTTTGTTAAGTGTCTGAGGTCGGATTTGAACTCAGGTACTCCTGACTCCAGGGCCGGTGCTCTATCTAGCTGCCCCTTATTCTACCTTTTTAACAACAAATCACCTGTAAAAATGGTTTCTTTTCCTCTTCTGTCTTGAGTATTTCTTTGGGCTATGAGTTTGAAAAAATATCTACCCTTTGAACTTCTCAGAATGGAAATTGATCATTATGAACACATGGCAAAAGTGCTAACATGCACAATGCTAACTACCATGTGTTTTTTTTTCTATATGGGATAACATTGGCTTCAGAGCACACATAGCTTTACCAACAACAAAACAAAACAAACCTGATAGAACTTTCCAAATTAGATAATCTCCTCAAGGGAATGGAAAAGAGCTATATTTGAAAGTGACATGATATATAGTCTTTGGCTTATCACTTACTAGCTGTATAAACTTGGCCAAGTCAATTTAAAGAACACTTAAGTATCTAATATGTGAAATGCACTTTGCTAGGTGTTAGGGAGGAATACAAATATAGCAATGAAACAGTTTGCTCCCAAGTTGTTTACATTCAGAGGAAGTTGGGAGGGAGGGAGAGATATGTATGCCTATATGTATGTATGTATGTGTAATTATTTATATGATTTTATTAATAAATATAATGATATATTAATTTATATAATTATATAAATGATAGTATACATAACATACTATATTATATACAATCATCACATTATATATTAATACATTATAGTTTGTTGATTATATTATATTTATTCTATTATTTTAATATTATCACATAATTATATTATTAATAATATTGTTGCAATTAATTATTATTGCATAGAAATATATTGGTGCTACTTATGATACATAGTATTTATTTATTATATTATATGTTTATTATATTCATTATACCATATATTGTTTGTTGTATATTTATTATAAATAATTGACAACACTATTTGCATAACTAAATATATCATTGTAATTATGATATTGATAATAATATAGAATTAAAATATATACAGTGATACATTAATTTATACAAGTATATAAATTCAATGTCTATAATTTAATTTACATAATTATATGAATTGATATCATATTATGTTATATATCTTATAAATAGAAATGTATTGTTAATACCAGTAATTTGAGCCAAGCTTTGAAGGAACTTAGGGTTTCTAAAGGCCAGGGGTAAAGAAGCAAATGCTAGAAAGAGAAGAAGACCCAGAAAGCAAAGATAGAATATCCAATGTGAGGAACAACAGGACCAGTTCAGCTAGAATATAAAGTATATGAAGGAGAATACTTATGGGATGTTGAATCAAGGTTGTTAAGAACCTTAAATAATAAAAAGAGAGGTTTATATTTTATTCTAGCATCACAGGGAGCCACTGGAGCTTGTTGACTAGAGTAACAGGCCTGTGTTTTCAGAAATCGCTTTGGTAGTTATGTGAAGGGGGAATTTGAGACAGGAAGACCATTTGGCATGTTATTACAATCATCTAAGCAAGAGGTAATGAGGATCTAAATTAGAGTAATGGGCGGCAGCTAGGTGGGATAGTAGATAGAGCACCAGCCCTGGATTCAGGAGGACCTGAGTTCAAATCTGGTCTCAGACATGTGACACTAGTTGTGTGACCCTGGGCAAATCACTTAACCCTCATTACCCCACCAAAAAAAAAAGTGATAGAGAAAATGTTAATAATGCAGATTAAATATGCTAGAGTATTGTCTATATTAAACATTTATCAGCATGCTGCTGGTGAAGATGATAATCAGATGACAATTGAGCAAATGGTTTAACCTCTCTTTTCTTGTTGTTTAGTTCTTTTCAGTAGTGTCTAACTCTTCATGACCCCAGAGATATAAAACCCATCATCAAAGGAATGTATGAGCAAAAGAAAGAAAGAAGGAAAGAGAGGAAGAAAGGAAGGGAGGGAGAGAGGAAGGAAGGAAGGAAGGAAGGAAGGAAGGAAGGAAGGAAGGAAGGAAGGAAGGAAGGAAGGAAGGAAGGAAGGAAGGAAGGAAGGAGGGAAGGAGGGAAGGAAGGAAGGGAAGGAAAGAAAGAAAGAAAGAAAGAAAGAAAGAAAGAAAGAAAGAAAGAAAGAAAGAAAGAAAGAAAGAAAGAAAGAAAGGAAGGAAGGAAGGAAGGAAGGAAGGAAGGAAGGAAGGAAGGAAGGAAGGAAGGAAGGAAGGAAGGAAGGAAGGAAGGAAGGAAGGAAGGAAGAAAGAAAGAAAGAGAGAGAGAAAGAAAAATAAGGTGTTCAAATGGTGACAGCAAAAAATGCCTGAGTGGCAGATCACATTCTCTACTAGTATCCTCATGTTGTCAAGAGAAGGCAAAGAAAATCTTCAGCATATTTGCAGGACTTCCTATGGTGAACTTATGGGAGGCTGTGGACAAGGTGGATGGGTGTGAAAGGACTTTGATCTGTATCACTGGACAAAGCACTCACACTTTTGAGGTCTTGGGTCCATTTAAGTAGTTTCATTTGAGCTATAAAAATAATCAGTGGTATTTATGCATCTTATAGTTTATAAAGTATTTGTAATACAAATTTCTCATTTGATCTATAGACATTACCCTGTGAGGTAGGCAAAGGCAAATGTTATTAGCTCCATTTTACAAATGAGGTAACTAAGACACAAAGAGACTTACTCAAAGTCAGACAGCTAGTAATTGGCAACAACAAAATTTTAAACCTAGGTCTCATTCCAAGTCCAGTGCCCTCATAAATTAACCTCCTGTCCAATAGAGTCATTGACTTAAAATTTCAGCCAAATGACCACATATTTCTCCTATCTATGAATCAGGGAGCTTATTTCCATCACGTAAAGAAGAATGTCTTCTGCATTCTAACAGATTTTCAACTTCCTGAGGGCAGGGGTGATATCCTAATCATCTTTGTTTCTTCCCCAGGGCCTTTTACACAGGGACTAGGGATAGGGACTGAACCCATGATTCCATTAGTATGGGGAGCTCTGTGGTGAGGAAATATAGAAACATAACAAACTTTACAAAACATACAACCTTAGTTGTCCAAAACAACAGTATCAAAGTCAAATAGAAATAGGAACCACTAAGTCCTACAAATGTATCTCCACAGGCTTAATTTTTACTTTAAAAATTACATGTTAATCTTATTTATGTTTTAATGTATTTTATTTATTTTCTTAAATTGTTATTTTGTTAAATATTTCCCTCTACATTTTAATTTGGTTCTGGCTGCACTGGAAAGTACTGTCAGTTGTGTTTTATACATCTGGACTGAGTAGTTAAATGACTTATCCAAAGTCACACAGTTTTTATGAATCAGATGTGTGACTTAAATTCAGTTCTTCTGGCTTCAAAACCAGTTCTCTCTGTTCCCTACATCATGCTGCTTACTGCTTTATCACACACACACACACACACACACACACATATATATACAAACACATATATTAGAACTATTACTATATACAGTAGATATACTATGTACTATATTACTATATACTACATATGTATTATATATAGTATCAATAAATACATATTGAACAATGGCTGTTCAATAAATATATGCTTATAACTTGAGGAAGAACCTTTCATATGAAGAATGTTTTCCTCTAGTCTGCAAATGAATGGATATTGTCTTCATTAGGAAAGTGGCTTCTGATGTTGACAGCTATATGAACATCACAGAATTTTCTTATAGTCCTATATTCTCACTCCAATACTATTTCTTTTTTTGGTGGGGCAATGAGGGTTAAGTGACTTGCCCAGGGTCACACAGCTAGTAAATGTCAAGAGTCTGAGGCCGGATTTGAACTCAGGTACTCCTGAATCCAGGGCGGGTGCTTTATCCACTGTGCCACCTAGCTGCCCCACTCCAATACTATTTCAACACCATTTTTAAATTGAATAAACACATACATTTGGTTGCCATATAGATCAGTGGCTTTGGATAAGCAATTCTATCCTTTCAAATGAAGGTATGAAGAGGGGTGTTCAGGGAAGTGCCTGCCATGGTTCTCTACTCCAGACCCAAAAAGGGAAGACTGGTTTATCTATCTGCCAATGAGGTAGAATTTCTTAGTCAAATGTAGTCTCTATTGCACTCATCTCTTCCATACTGTTTCCTTTTGTATAACAATATTTCAGAGGAATAGCTTCATTCCAGTGGCTTATAGACCAGACATTTGGAGGGATCTCAAAATTAAATTCATCATACTACACTGAATTCTATTACTCTACTAATGATGGATTCCCCAAAAACCAAATAGAGAAATTTGTTCCATATTTGGGATGGAATCTAGGATTTTTTTCCTGTTGTTTAAAGATTGCTCTTATTGTGCTTAATGAATATAACAAAAACCATCTGTAGGCATTTATAGAGAAATACTAGTAGCTTTAATCTATTAATCAATATTATTTGAATAGGCCCCTCAAATTCTATCCATTTCTAATCTTTTATAATTGGATTCAAGTCTGTCACCCATAGCTAATTGAGAATGACCCATTTTTCAATTCCTACTTTAAAAATACCCTTGAAATCAATGTTTTCCTAGTCTTTGTCCAAGAATCTTATTATTGTGTCTTAATACACTCAGGGAAATCCTTGTTCTTGTTTTAGTGTGAATTATTTCCCCTAATATTACTATTCTTTTCTTAGTCAATTCTTCACATAGATAACCACTGTGAGGTTTAGACTAAGGCAAAATTGTGAAGCTTGAATTTAATGTCTTCCTCTCTTGTTTTTCATCAGCCATCTTCTACTCCCTTTCTCACATAGGGAACCTGTGACTGACTACTGCTGACCCAGAATCCTTCATTGCAACTATCTAACAAGGCATTCCTTTCCCAGTCAGTGCCCCCATATCTCAGAAGGATTTTTTCCTACTTATCCACCTCCAAATAAAAAAAAAAATCTTTCATTGCCCTGATAAAGTATCTCAAACTAAAGTATTGATGAATAAAAATTAAATGTGTTAATCTTAAAAGAGGTTCTGGAAAAGGTCCCTTAACCCCAAAGGAATGAATTTCTAATGATAGAATCTCAAGAAATTCTGTTAAATGAGAAAGATATTTCTGGACAGTGGTTGATCCTGGTACTCTTCCAATTATATCACATAACTGAACACCTCCCCAAATGCTCTTTTGAGTTGTTCTTTCAGAGAATCATGAACTAAAAGGGGTGACTCTTTGCAGCATTCAGAGGGTGAAAAAATCTCCTAGAAGAAGATTAGAGATAAGTTCCAATGAGTTTAAATCACTCCAAATTATTG
The DNA here is from genome assembly GCF_019393635.1 of Dromiciops gliroides. Taxonomy (NCBI): domain Eukaryota; kingdom Metazoa; phylum Chordata; class Mammalia; order Microbiotheria; family Microbiotheriidae; genus Dromiciops; species Dromiciops gliroides. Next base: position 368,085,796 of record NC_057864.1, on the reverse strand, counting down.
TTTTGTCATCTGAAAAACTTCTTCCATACCACCTCTGAAAAGTAAAAATAGAGTAAATTATTTCAGAATATTTTGACAAATTAAATCAGAGCTACAGTAGGGGAAAAAAAATAACTGCTTCCCCATCAGTTTCCAGAATATTTTCTAATTTTTATATGACCAGGAGGTCATTAATAACACGAAATTCCTGATGAGGAACCTTCCTGTACCAATGCAGATAGCCACTTTCTGCAATTTAGAGTCTTCAAGAATTCCCTGATGCAGTCAGAGACTAAGTAACTTGCCTGGGGTTTCACAACCAGTATGTTTTGTGAGAAATAATAATTAATAGCTAATATCTTGGGGGGTGGGGAATTAGTGTTCTCCCTTTTTTTCATAGTCCTTTCCTTCCTCCCCCACCCCCACTTCAAAGTTCTTCTTGAAAATAAGATTTCATTGAATGTCTTCATATTAGTCAGACCCATCCAACCTTTCAAGGAATTTAATTTAATCGTTGTGTTCTATTCAAGCTTGGGTGGGGTCTATGTTATTTCTCTGTCTTTTTTGCCAAGATGTGAGTGACCTAAATTGCATATCTCAAGACCTCCTTTTAATATAACACACCTACAATTGAGGGCAGCTAGGTGGCATAGTGGATAGAGCCCTGGCCCTGGGGTCAGGAGGACCTGAGTTCAAATCTGGCCTCAGACACTTGACACTTGCTTTACTGTGTGACCCTGGACAAGTCACTTAACCCCAATTGCCTTAAACATCCATTCAGTCTTCCTGATGTATGACTTGTGACTGGATCCAGATGGCTCTGGAGAAGAGAGTGGAACTGGTGATTTTGCATAGCCCTCACTCATTTAAATCCAATTCACTTTGGAGAAGCTGTGGAAAAATTGGAACAAAATTTGGACATGCCTTGTTGGTGGCACTGTGAACTGATCTAACCATTCTGGAGAGCAATTTGGAATTATGCCCAAAGTGCTATAAAACTGTGCATACCCTTTGACCTAGCAATACCACTATTAAGTCTTTGCCCCAAAGAGATCATGAAAAATGGAAAAGGACCCACATGTACAAAAATATTTATAGCTGCTCTTTTTGTGGTGGCAAGGAATGGAAATTAAGGAAATTGAGGAATGGCTGAACAAGTATGTGGTATATGAATGTAATGGAATAAATACTATTGTGCTGTAAGAAATGATGAGCAGGCATATTTCAGAGAAACCTGGAAGGACTTACATGAACTGATGTTGAGTGAGATGAGCAGAACCAGGAGAACATTTTACATAGTATCAACAACACTGTGTGTTGATCAACTGTGATATACTTGACTGTTCTCAGAAATACAATGGTCCAAGATAGTTCCAAAGGAATAATGATGGAAAATGCTCTCCAAATCCAGAAAAAAAAAAAAGAACTGTTGAATCGGGATGCAGATCAAACCATACTATTTCTCTCACTTGTGCTGTTGTTGTTTTTCTTTATTGAGGTTTTCATTTTTGCTCTGATTCTTCTCTCCTTACATGACTAATGCAGAAATATGTCTAATGTGATTGCACATATATAACCTATATCAGATTGCTTGCTATCTTGGAGATGGGGGAGGGAGGGGAGGGAGGGAGAAAAATTTGAAACTAGAAATCTTATAAAAACAAATGTTGAAAACTATTTTTATATGTAACTAGAAAATTTAAAAAAATACTTTTATGATTAAAAAATTTTTTTAAAAATAAATCCAATTCACTTCAAGTCATGACATCACCTCCCAATGTCATGGTTCCCTTTGAGAAGGAAGGACAAACAACAACAACCACCTAAAATCATGTCAACCAATTTTAATAGATTGATTGCTGCTGATCGCTATTTGATGAACCACATACAGTTAGAAGGGTATATAGCTTGTGAGTCCACTGCCATTTTGGTCTTTGGTCTGAGAGAGACATGCATTGACCATCCTTTTGTTAGTAAACTGCTGGCTGATTAATAAAAGTATTAAATTACCCAGAAACTATGTCTCATATTTGTAATCATCACAGTGTTAGATGTGGGACATGAACCCAGGATTTTCTTAACTCTGATGTCAGTTACATCATTTTTACCTTTTTTCTAATCCCCACCCCAAAAAAAAATATGGATGGGGGAAAAAAAACTTCAGATTTGAATTGTCATAATTCACAAATTGTAAACCTAGAATTTGATTATACATAAACATTATAAATACATTTTAACATCCCTGTGATTGGATAGATTTATATAAACAAAATTCTGAAGCTACTTCATTGTCAACCTAATTTTTTTGGCTGCTTTATAGCTCAGTGAGGATCATCACAGGATAACAGATATTAGATTTAGAGGTAGAAGTGATCTTAAATATCATCTAGTCTTATCCTCTCATTTTACAGATAAGAAAATTGAGGTTCATACAGATTGAAAGATTTGACCAAGGTCTTAAAATTCTGTGTGGCACAAAATGCAGTATTTATCAAGTTGTGGTGAAATATTACTGTGTTATAAGAAATGACAAGGGGCAGCTAGGTGGTGCAGTGGATAGAGCACCAGCCCTGGATTCAGGAGGACCTGAGTTCAAATCCGGCCTCAGACACTTAACACTTACTAGCTGTGTGACCCTGGGCAAGTCACTTAACCCCAAGTGCCTCACTAAAAAAGAAAGAAAGAAAGAAAAGAAAAGAAAAGAAAAGAAAAGAAAAGAAAAGAAAAGAAAAGAAAAGAAAAGAAAAGAAAAGAAAAGAAAAGAAAAGAAAAGAAAAGAAAAGAAAAGAAAAGAAAAGAAAAGAAAAAGAAATGACAAGCAGGATGATTTCAGAAAGACTTACATGAACTGATACAAAGTGAAGTGAGCAGAACCAGGAGAATATTGTACATAGTAACAGCAACATTATACAATGTTGTTCTTAGCAATAAAATAATATAAGACAATCCCATGATGAAAAATGCTATATGCCTCCAAAGAACTGATATTGTCTGAATACAGACTGAAACCTACTATTTTTCTCTTCCTCCCTCCCTTCCTTTCTTCCTCCCTCTCTCCCTTCCTTTATTTTTTTCATTCATTTTTTCTTGAGTTTTCTTGTAAAAATGACTAATATGGAAATGTTTTACATGATTGCAGATGTACAACCTACATCAAATCACTTAGTCTCAGGGAGAGGGGAGGCACGGAAGAAGGAAGGGACAGAATTTGAAACTCAAATTCTCAAAACTTTAAAAAATGAATATTTAAAAATGTTTTGAAGTGTAATTGGAAGAAAAGAAAATAATATTTTTTTAAATGCAGTGTTCATTCTATTCAAACTATTCTAGGAATAGTTTCTCTTTCTGTTTAATCTTTTCTGGTTTTCTACTCACTTTTTTCAATCATGATTCTTGATCCTCAGTGTGGCAGCAAGGAAACCTGTTGTGTAAACACAGGTTGGTTTTCTTTTTTCTATTCCACCTTCGGGCATGTTGGGTATGCTACAGGGGACTCCCCAAGAGAAATGCATGCAAAAGTCATGGCCAGGTTTTACCCTCAGCACAACCTGGCCACACCCATTACCAGGAGTCCCACAGCTAGGCCAGCTAGGTCAGCACAGCAGAGAGGAAAGACATCCTTCAAGACTAGCAAATGGCACTATTGGCATAGAGCACTGTAGTTCAAATGTTCAAGGACATAGCCAGAAGAAGCAATCCATAAATCAACCTAGTGCTTTGGCCAAAGGTCCTCAGAAATCACCTCTGGCTGTTGAGATAAATCAAACCTAACTATTCCTCTGATCTCTCTGAAATTTGCCTTCCCACTGGGGGAGGGGTTGCTGAAAGCCTCACCTGTTTACTCAGGTATTTTCTTGGATGTGTGTTAGGACTGGCAAGTTATCCATCTGCCTCCTCTTCTCTAAGCTAAATAATTTCCATTTATTTAACCTTTCTACCTAGATCCTGTTTCCAACCCTTTTTTTTCTTTTTCTTTTTTCTTTTTCTTTTTTTTTCTTTTTTTTTTTTTTTTTGCTGCCCTCCTCTGGATCATCTCCAAATCTTCCACATCCTTTGGGGACACTACCGTATAAAATAATATTTATGAAATAGTAAAGACCACTACATCTTGCGAACGCTGCCAAAGCAATTCCTTGAACACTGGCATGCAAAGTTTGGGTTGTCATTCCCAAATGCCACCTCCATTTAGTGAAGCATAGTGTAGTTTCAGCGATGAGGCTGCCCAGTAGGTATGATAAACAGATGAGCTCAGCCATACTGATACAGCCACATTCTTTCTTTCTGCAGCAGAAGTATTTTCAGGAGTAAGTTCATATAAAAGGATTTTTAAAAGGAGGAAAGAAGCCAGATGTCATTGTTTGTAGATGACTGAACATGAGGAAGTAGGTTTAAATTAAAAGAAGGAAGAAAAGTGGCACAGTAGCTACAGCATGGGGTCTGGGGTCAGGAAGACGAGTTTAAATCAAGCCTTAGACAATTACTAGCTGTGTGACCCTAGGCAAATTTACTGACTGCTATATGCCTCAATTTTCCCATCTGCAAAGTTGGGATTAAAATAACACCTACCTCCCAGATAGGTAAAATGTAAAAATATAATAATTGTAAAGGACTTAGCACAATGGCTGGCACATAATAAGCACTATGTAAATGTTGGCTATTATTATCTATTATTATATTGATTGGATAAAAGGAAAATGGTTATTTTTGCAAAGTAAGAAAATTGGGTTACCTACATCTTTGAAGGAAATATAGCATGGCCCCCACTACTATCTCTGACCCTTAACACATGCTCCCCAGGCTAAACATCTCTAGCTTTTTCAACCTATCTTTATACAGTATGGACTCAAAGTCCTTTACCATACTGGATTCCCTCATTTGAATACTTTGCAGCTTGTTTCCTAAACTTTGTAGTTCAGAAATAAACAGTACTCCAGATGTGGTCTGACAAGAGCAGTGAACAGCAAGAGTATGACTTTCTTATTATCCCGAGAAGTCTTTCTTAATGCACCAAGACAAGAGTAGCTTGCTTGATTGTCATATCCCATTGTTGACTCAAGTTGACCTTTCAATCCACTAAAATACTCAGATTTTCTTCAAATAAAAAGGAGTATAACCATGTCTTATCTCCATCTTGTACAGATGAAATCACTTTTTTAAATCCAAGTGTGAGATTTTGTATCTATTTCTAATTTAAAAAAAAAATAAAACATCTTATCCTACTTGATATAATATTCCAGCTTGTCATTTCTTTTTATTCTGACTATTGTCCAGTATATTAGATATATTCCCAGATAATTTAATTGTTTTAATCCTCTCTTGGTCTGTTGACTAGGGTATTTTATATTTTTGTAAGTATTAATTCCTTTCATTTTAATTGTTGGTTTTAATAACATATAGTTGATCAAAATAGTTTCGAATAATATCCTTTATTTCTTCTTCCTTTGTTGGTAAATTATCCTTTTAAAAAAAATTTTGATACTGATAATGTGGTCATCTTCTCTTTAATAAATTAGTCAATGATATATCTTTGGTTTTTTTCTTCCTTTCAAAACACCAGCTTTAGTTTTATTTATTGATTTAATGAGGTTTTTTTCTTTTCTTAATCAAATCTTTATTTTTCAGTATTTCAATTTTTTTTATTTTGTTGGTTTTCTGGTATTTTTATTTGCATTCACAAATCATTGATCTGGTCTTTCTTTTTTATCTTTTTTTTTTTTTTTGCGGGGCAATGGGGGTTAAGTGACTTGCCCAGGGTCACACAGCTACTAAGTGTCAAGTGTCTGAGGTCGGATTTGAACTCAGGTACTCCTGAATCCAGGGCCGGTGCTTTTATCCACTGCGCCACCTAGCCACCCCTTTCTTTTTTATCTTAATAAAAATTTTTTAATTTTTAAAAATTCCCCTGAAGGACTATTTTGATGATGTCCTCAAACTTTTGGTATGTTGTGTAATTACTCTCATTATATTTAATGAAATTATCTATCATTTTAATTTGTTTTTGGTTGACCAATTCTTTAGGATTGTTTTTTAGTCTCAGTTAATTTTTTATACTTTTTTCCCCCTTACTGGCCTTTTAACTACATTGTTAACAGTAAAGGATATCTATAATGTCTACTTTTCTCTATTTAGAGCTTTTTATGTAATATGATCACATTGTGTAAAGATGCCATATACAACTGAAAAATGGGTATACTCTTTGCTATTTCTATTCCATAATCATTAGTTGTATATCATATCTAATCTTTCTTAAATTCTATTTAGGTTCTTAACTTCTTTCTTGGTTTGTTTGTTGTTTGTTTTGTTTTTTTGGTTAAATTTATCTGGGGCTGATAGGAGTTAATTGAAGTTCCCTATTATTATAGTTTTGCTGTCTATTTCTCTTAGTAATTAATTTAATTTATTTTTTCCTTTAATTATTTAGAAGCTATTCCATTTACTATATGTGTTGAAATGTTACATTTCAGAAAAATGGAGTTTCTTTTTTCATCTTTTAATTAAATCTATTTTTGCTTTTGCTTGGTCTGAAATCATAATTGTTAGCCCTGATTTTTTTGTTTTCAGTTTAAATATGATAAATTTTGCTCTGACCTCTTATTTTAACTTTGTGTAAGTCTTTATATTTCAACTGTGTTTCTTATAAACAATATATTGTTGGATTTTGCTTTCTAATGCACTCAGCTAACATCTTCCATTTTATGGGCTCATTCTTACCATTCAGAGTTATCATAGTTAGTTGTTTACCTCATTATATTCTCTTATATTTCTATTCTATATACTTCTCATTCTCTGTTTAAGTTGTGACTTTTTTTAAGTTTTTGCTTTTTTCTTATTATCTCTGTGATGCTTCAAGCTGATTGGTAGGTGTCATCAAATCCATTGGTTCACTGGACTTGAAGGTGGTCTCCAGTTAAGTTCAAAGTCTTTAGCTTCTGAAAACAATACCTCTTTTAAGGGCTAGCCAGGTGTGCTTACAATCTAGTTAATTTGGAGTAGGCTAATCAGCAGTCAATCACTCTCACTTAATTCAATCAGTTTAGATTAATCTCCAGGTGGGCCTTTGAGTATCTGCTAAATCCCATTAGAGTTTTTGTGTTTATGACTTAATCTCTTTGTGAATCTACCCCTTTGCTCCTCTTCCTGTTCCTATCTATAATCCTCTTGAGTTCAATAGATTCCTATGCCAAATTGTGTGAGTGTGTGTGTGTATGTGTGTGTGTGTGTGTGTGTGTGTTGTTAAGGGCTAAAATTCTAGCTAGTCTGTCTAAAATATTTAATGAGTGGTCGCCAATAAATTATAAGCTTTAGCAAGAGTTAGACTTTTAAGCATTTATTAAGGAGAATAAGAATTTGGTAAAGAGAGAGAGAAAGGTCTAGATTCCTATCTATTAAAGGGAGAGCGCATTTCTAGCTCCCTTCTCCGCCAGAGTCCAGAGGAAAGAGCCCCAGAGTCAGCGCCAGTCTCTTCCTTCCTCCTCCCACTAGTCTGCGTCACTTCCTCCTGCCAAGAACTCTTCTACAGTAAGTATCCAGCAGGTGGCGTCATTCCAATCGTTACAGTGTGTGTGCATGCACTTGTGCTGTTCTCTTTCAACCTATTTAGGTTCAAGAGAAGTATGGTTTCCTCCCTTTTTCTTTGTTTCTGTTTGGCTTTTCTTTATAGCCAATTATTTGTATTAACAATTTCCCCCATTTTTGCTTCCATATTTTCTCACAGTTCTTCATTGCCCTCTTTTAATTTTTATTATCATAATTTCAGAACAAAACTATTTCTAGGTCTTCTGGCTCAATTGACTGCCTTTATTAATCCTGGTAACATGAGGATTCTGAATCATTTAGCATCCCACCCTCATTGAAAAGTAGAGTTCATTCTTATAAAGTCCTTCCTCATTGTTCACTTGTGTTCATTTTTAATTTTCTCTTTTGACTCAGTTTTATTTTAAAGTTCCTTTTTAGCTCATATTTTCATCAGAAATATTTGAATGTCTTCTATTTCATGCAGTGTCATTTTTTTTTCTTGTAGGATTATTCTGTTTTGCTGGCTAAGTTATTTTTCATTGTAGACCTTTATCTTTCCCCTTTTGAAATGTCACATTCTATGTGTCCCACTCCATTAAGGTTGTAGGTCCAAAACCTTGTGTAATCCTGATTGTGTTTCCTTGACATTTTGATTCTTTCTTCTGACTACTTGTAGATCTTTTTTTTTCTTTTTTCTGGAACTTTGGGGTTTAGCAGTAACATTCTTGGGTATTTTCATTTGAAGGCATCATCATGAACAGTTATTCAAACACCCTCCTTACTCTGGTAAATTTATTTTGAATTGATTATAATATAGATGAGAATAAGAACCATAAATGAATTGTGCCCTCAAGTACAAAAAACCCATGACACATAAAAGAAGTAGCACATCAAAGAGAAGCAGACAAATAACCATTATTATGATATCTCTCACATTACTTGATGTTTTACTAACATGTAATAGCAATGTTTCACAAGCACAAAAATCGGTGACAAATGCATTAGGATGGGATAACTGGAATAACTGGAGTCATCATGAAATGCCTTGCAAATGATTTGACACATAAGTTGATCCTTGAAAGAAATGAGGGATTCTAAAATAGAAAGGCATACAGGAGACAATCTATACATAAGCATGGGAAGAAAATGAATTCCGTTTTTAACATGCTGAGATTGAGATATCTATGGGACTTCTGGAAGGAGATATCTAGCAAACTATCCATTTGGATAGCTATATTTGAAAATCATCTTTTTTTTTCTGGTCAATGGGGGTTAAGTGACTTGCCCAGGGTCACACAGCTAGCAAGTGTCAAGTGTCTAAAGATGGATTTGAACTTAGATCCTCCTGAATCCAGGGCCAGTGCTCTATCCACTGTGCTACCTAGCTGCCCCCTGAAAATCATGTTACAGAGATAATAATTGCAAACATGGAAGCTGATTCCAGTATTTAGGGAGTAAAGATTCTAATCTATATAGAAAGGAAGTTTAGAATATTGCCTCTCAATGCAATCTTCTTTGGTTATGACACCAGCAGATAGCTGAGAGAGAGAGAGAGAGACAGAGAGAGAGAGAGAGAGAGAGAGAGAGAGAGAGAGAGAGAGAGAGAGAGAGAGAGAGAGAGAGAGAGGAAATGATAAATATAGATATATAGATATGTACATGTGTATATACACACATATCTATTTATATAAATATCCCCCTTCTGTGTATATGTAAAATAGATTAATTGTGAGTTCTTCTGTGTATGTAAAATAGATGAATTGTAAGTTCCTGAAAGGCTAGACCTAAGAGATTTTCCAGTCTTTCTATGATTTATCCCTGTTCTTTGTCATTATAATAATATCTAACATTTCTTTGGCCCTCGAAGTTTGCAAACCCTTTTCTCACAACTCTGTGAAGTATTATCTCCACACTTAATAGCCATATAGCTTTTTTAAGTCATTTAACCTCCTTCAGCCTTGGTTTACTCCTCTATAAAATGGGAATAATAATAGAATCTACCTCACAAAGTTGGTGTGAATCAAATGTAATTATATATGTAAAGTTCGTTGAAAATCATAAAGTACTGTGTAATTGTTATGTATTATTTTAAAGATAGGAAAACTGAGCCTGTCAGAGTTAACTAACTTGCCCAGGGTCACATAACTAAGGCATGGCTCAGGCCATGCCAGCTTCACTATTGAGCATTCTGACTGTGCCTATATCATTGTTTTCTTTCTGTTTCTATACTGACTAATGTGTAGTTGAGTGATGAGAGATATATATCTATTAACTGTTTAACTTTGAATGAAAATGCTAAAATTGAAAGTAAAAGCCTGTTCTTTAGAAGTACTATTTACAAACCAAATAAAAGAGACCATATCATACCCCTCCTTACTCAATAAACCCCAGTGGCTTTCTTAACATTCCCAAGATTAAATATAAAATCCTCTGTTTATCATTTAAAACCTCCTCCTCAAAGACCCATCTTTCCAGTCTTTTATCCCTGCCCCCATAATCTGAAATCCAGTGACACTGACCTCCTCAAACAAGAAACTTATCTCCCTACTCTAGTCATTTTCACTTGCTGTCCCCTCTATTCTCCTCTTCATCTCCACATTCTTAATTCATTGGCTCACTTCAAATCCCTGCTAAAATCTTACCTCCTACAAGAAGCCTTTCCTGATTCCTCTTAATTCTAATGCCTTCCCTCTGTTGGTTATTTTCATTTTATTCTGTATATATTCTCCCCCATTAGAATGTAAGCTCCTTGAGAACAAGGACTAAGATTTGTCTCTATATTCCAAATGCCAAGCACAGTGCCAGCCACACAAGAGGTGCTTAAGAAATATTTATTGACCGATTTGACTGACAATTTATCTAAATTCAGGCTATCCTAGAATATGGGTCACATGCTGCAAATGAGATACCTTTTATAGAAAAATTATATCTAAGTATACACTAAAGACTAATATAGTCATGACATTACCTACTCATGTCATGGTCCTCTTTGAGAAGGAAGAACAAACAAAGATGAAACAACAATAAATGTCAGCTGAATTGTATTTGTTAAATTGAATCCATATGAATCAACACTGTCACATGGCAGTCACAATGTTAATAAGATCATAGATGGCATTGACAGATTATTTAGTGTCCCAAAAGAGTAAATTGTTAGTTGTAATGAATTTTGCTTTTTTTAGATCACCACCTAGAGTCTTGTGAATACCATATTTTTGGAAGGGCATTAATGAACTTTGCAGGACCAAGATGACAGAAACCATGCCATAGGATGATTAGTTGAAAACAGCTGAAGGATTTAGCTTGGAGGAAAGAAGACTTAGAGGAACATAATAACTGTCTTCACATAATCTTAGGGCTATCATGTAGAAGAAAGTTTATGTTTTTATTCTCCTTGGCCTCCAGGGAAGGTGGGGTAAGGGAAGGCAAGAGGAGTTTTAAGAAGATGAAATCTGACTTAATTTATGCAAAGTTCAATGCAAAAGTGGATTGGGCTATCTTACAGATTTCTGTCATGGGAAATCTTCAAACAAAAGTTACATGACCACTTGCCAGGGATACTATAGAAAGGATTATTGCTCCACAAAAGAAAGTGTTGGACTAGATAAGTCCTAAATTTCCTTCCTATTATATTATTTGATTTAATGTAATAGACAAGGGAGGTCTAGCTTTGACTAGAAACATGTTTCCCTGAGAGGATTTGAATAAGACCAGATATGGAATGATTTTCAACTCAAAGATACCACCATAGTCATGGATCACATCAACTTTATTTTGGAAAAAAAGAAAGCATTCTTTCTCTTCCCATATAATAGCATCAATCAGATGCATACTCTGAGATACTGTGATTCCCTCTCAGAAGCCAGTACTTTGGGAGCATGCCAAAATTTTGAAGCACATTATTTTGGAAAAACAAATCATTCTTTTTCTTCCCATTTAATACCATTAATCAGATACATACTCCAAGATACTATGATTTTGAAGCAAAAACTATTTCTCTGCTCCTGGTGAAGCTGTTGAGCTGGTTCCTAATATCTCACACAAGAAGCATCAAGCCTGCACTGTGTACCATAAAGAAGTACAATATCTTTCAGCATTCCCCTTTGAGAGCACAATCTAAACTCTATTTGGGTGGAATGCAATGAAAGTCACCTGAACTATCATTGAACTTGGCTAAGTCACTTGTCTTTGATTTGTCTCAGAGGAAAAAAATTCTCTCCTCATTTATTAGGCATGATAGTCAATTCCTTTAGAGAACCATTTCTTTTCAGGTGACATTTTCCATTGTAATGGGATGGGATTGGGGGGGGAATATAATGCAGCAAACAAGTGTTCTAAGAATGCAGAAAATCCCAAATTCATCAGAGAAAGTGCCTATTCACTACATAACAATCACAGGCCTGGGAGCCCATAGACTCCAACTGCAGTCATGCCTTGGCTCATTAGTCCCATGTGCCCCTGAAATTAAACTATGAAAGGGGCATTTAGCTCACAATGCATTGGGCTGGGCCTGAATTAAATTCCTGTGTAGAACCAAAAATAGAACATTCTAAGCCCCTTTTTATTGTTTTGCTTTGTTTTTTTTTAAAATGCCTAGACAAAAAGAATATGCTTTTCTTAGTATTATTTCATGTTTTCTTTCTCTCTCTCCCCTTAAAAAAGAAGTTTAAAAAGCTAAAGATTTTTGGCCTTAAGGGGTGCTAGCCTGTTCCCTTAGAGACTGTTTCTTTTCCAGGCGATGGAGTGGCAGAGGGCATGCCTTTGCTGCTTACCTTGGCAACCATGAATGGCCAAGTGCTGTTCCCATGAATGCAAGTCTTTCACTGCCATTAGCACTTGCCCACAGGTATAAACATTCTTTCATAAAAAGGACCAAGGGAATGTATGCTGTGTCGCCGATCAAACTCCTGAATGGCAAACAAAACCATATTGTACATTGGAACAGTTAAATGAAATTAGAGCTAGAACAAGATGAGTCTTTAATGATATGAATCTTGTATATGGTCAAGTTTCTTGTCCTAGGTAAAGACCTTACAGCCATACTAGGTAAAGAACATGAAGATGTAGACTGTGAATGTGGAAAGGAAGGTCAGATTACAGGATTTGAAGATGGAAGGAACCTTATCTAAATCCATCCACTCTACAAATGAGGAAACTGAGACCCTAAGAGGTGAAGTGACTTGAGCTAGTAAGTAGGAAATTTGTATCCTTGATTTAAAACCCAAAGTGATGGGGCAGCTAGGTGGTGCAGTGGATAGAGCACCAGCCCTAGAGTCAGGAGTACCTGAATTCAAATCCGGCCTCAGACACTTAACACTTAGTAGCTGTGTGACCCTAGGCAAGTCACTTAACCCCAATTGCCTCACTAAAAAAAAAAAAAAAGAAAGAAAGTGATGTCCATTAAACCATAGGCCCTCCAAAGAGATATTGACAAGTTAGTTTTATTGCTGCGATTGGAAATTATGGAAGACCACTGCCTCTGAACTCAGAATAAATGTACTGCTTCACAGGAAGAGGCTGAGTCCAGTAATTTCTTACTGGAATTTCTCTAGGTGGAGACCAAAGAGTGAGCATCCTTTCTTGGCTTGGTCAAGTGGCACTGCCTCCTGTCCCATTCACAAGCATTCTTTATGGTCTCCACAGGCAAACATTACAGACAAAATTCTCAAAATATTTACAAGTACACAGCCCTTGTATTTGAAAATAAAAAATAACAAAGAATATATTATGCTTTTCCTGTAAATGAAGATACTGTGAGTCTTGAAATTTAGCAACACACAACTCTAAGATTATTATTTTTCATAGTCCTTACCCCTTCATTTACATATAGTTATACCTTAACTTCAGCTTAGTCATTCACTACAGCAATACCTTTGATGAGGGAGCATGACTTAGTGGAAAGAATATATTACCTTTGGAGTCAGAGGATGTGGGTTTAAATCCCACCTCTGAATCTTACTTCATGTGTTACTTTAGGAAAGCCAATTTAACCTTCCTGGACCTCAGTTTCCTCCTCTGTACAATTGAGTAAGGTGACCTTTGACATTCTTTCCAACTCTAAATGTGTGATTCTGATATCTTTACAAATATATATATATATATATGTATATATATGTCAGTCACACATTTCATTTCCATTGGTTTAATTTTGAGAACTTTTCATTTTTTGGTTGCTTGATTGCTTAAATACTGATACTTTTTCTATTATTAAATTCTGTATAAGATTTGATACACTGACACATTCTATTTTACTGAATCATGCAAAAGTACTGGGAATACTTTTTTCTGTGAGATATTTGGAATCTAATGTCCAGTAAAAAATGTTCATATTGTTTATTGGTTGGTTGGTTGGTTGGGTTGTTTTTGTTTTTTGCATTTAAGCAGACCTGAACTACATGCCTTTGATAAAAGCAGAATGTCCTACAACTGTGTAGGGTCAGAATATCTATATCTTAAGTCAATAAAGAGTTGATATTCAGTCACTTAACCCTCATTGCCCCACAAAAAAACAGAGTTGATATTCTGTGCTATTTCTGTAACTGAACCTAATTTTCTTCTTGTCCTGGTGATAGAATTTGCAATGTCATTTAATTTGCCCTGACATTTTCCAAGGATCCATGGGGGCATTGTGGCTGCCCTTTGGGAAAAGGGAACCAGAGGAAATTACCTGGACCTGGGGAACATGTATGCTAGGGAGACTTGTATAGAATTTTTATGAGCCCTTTGTTGAAAAAGGACACTTTTTTGTTTTAGCATGCCTTCGCTAGAAAGGGACACTTTTTGTGCAGATCTCATTTGGATGGCATTATTAATGATGAGACCATTAGAAGAGTTTCTACCCAGGATAATTTTTTTCATTTGAGAAGAACACAATGCCAAGTTGACCCCAGCTCCCAAAACCCCTGTAGGAGAGCACCATGTAGTTTGACAAGCTTGTGGTGGACTAGGTTTCGGATTGAGACAAAAGCCAATTTTCTTTGTCTTTGCTTTCTTTTTATGTATTGAAAAAGACCCTGTAATGAAAAGCAAGCAGAGATAATTTGGTAAACTTTGTAAAATGTTTCTTATTTTGTTAGATTATTTAGAGAACTTTAAAATGTATCTTTTTCTGTGAATCTGCAAAACTTTGTATTTGGAATGATTTATTTTCATTTGTACATGTGAGATTGTATATCATATTTAAGACTTTATTGGATGGCACTTAGGAAGCAAGTGCATGGATATTGCTTATGCCTCCTCAGATACCATAAGAAACTGTTCTGAATTTTGGATAAGGATTGTGTTTTGTAAAATGATATAGTAGGGCAGCTAGGTGGCGCAGTGGATAGAGCACCGGCCCTGGAGTCAGGAGTACCTGAGTTCAAATCCAGCCTCAGACACTTAACACTTACTAGCTGTGTGATCCTGGGCAAGTCATTTAACCCCAACTGCCTCACTAAAAAAAAAAAAACCCAAAACCAAAACATAACAAAAAAAATTATATACCTCTGCCTATTTGCAAGGGATGACAAATTTCATAACCTGGATTGGTCTGGGCATGCCCAGTTTGGTTAAGAATGGAAGGGTTCCTCTTTCCTTGTTCCTTCTCTTTTCATCCTAGTTTTGATAAATGGGTCTAGGGGTGTTTGTTTCTCTTCTGTGTTGTTTGTCTTCAGTTTTAGGTACTGGAGGAGATCCCCACACACCAAGGTTTTCAATTCATGATGACCTTGGAGCCAGGATTACAGGCAAGTCAGTGTAGTTAGCCAGCCTAGCCTGGAAGCCCTGAGAAGACAGTCTGCCTAGGACTCAAGCCCAAGGGTAGTTTTTGGACTTGGAAAATGAACTATATTCTATGATGTAACGATTGGAATGATGCCACCTGCTGGAGACTTACTGTAGAAAAGCACCGCCATGAGGTGAAGGTCTCTGAAGGCAAGAACACGTGTCTTTTTTTTTTTTTTTTTGGTGTCAGGAAGTGACGTTTGCTTGTGGGAGGAAGAAGGGGGAGCCTGGCGCTATGACTCGCTCTCTTTCCTGTGTACTCTGGCGGAGAGCAGAGCTAGAAATGCGCTCTCCCTTTAATAGATAGATGAATGTAGGCCTTTCGCTCTCTCTTTACTAAATTCTTATTCTCCCTAATAAATGCTTAAAAGCCTAACTCTTGCTAAAGCTTATAATTTATTGGCAACCACTCAATAGATATTTTAGACAGACTAGCTAGAATTTTAGCCTTTAACAATGAGAACCAAGATAAGATATGAACCTCTCTAGAAACTGAAGTTGGGGGGAGGTGGCAGGGAAAAGGATTTTTCTTCCTACAAGTTGGGGGAGTGAGTTTATATATTTGGGATTATATCTTTGGAAGTAAATATTTTGATGTAAAAGCTAATCTATTCGTGGTTAATGGAACTGTGGAACACCATAGGTAGGGGCTGGAGCCTTTTACAAAGAGCTTATATGCCCCCATATCCCTTAAGGGTACCAGAGAATCCTAGGAGAAGAGTAGAAATGTAACATATTTGGCCTTTAGGTGGTAGAGACCAAGATGGAGTATTAGTAAAAGACATTATGGTGTGCACACACAAGCTCACATGGCAGAATGACTTTTGTTATACTATGCGGACATGCACCAAAAGGATACAGATGAGACAGTGAAGTCCCAAGCCAAAGAAGTCTAGTGGTGTTACATATGTTGTGATAAGAAATGATCAGGGACAGCTAGGTGGTACAGTGGATAAAGCACTGGCCCTGGATCCAGGAGGACCTGAGTTCAAATCCAGCCTTAGACACTTGACACTTATTAGCTGTGTGACCCTGGGCAAGTCACTTAAGCCTCATTGCCCTGCTAAAAAATAAAAAATAAAGAGTGAGCAGAAATGATCAGCAGTTGGGGCAGCTAGATGACACAGTGGATAAAGCACTGGTCCTGGATTCAAGAGGAGCTGAGTTCAAATCCGGCCTCAGACACTTGACACTTACTAGCTATGTGACCCTGGGCAAGTCACTTAACCCTCATTGTCCCACCAAAAAAAAAAAAATCAGCAGTGGAAGCAGGGGTGAGGGAGAGTGGCTTCAGAGTTTCACAAATTTCACTACTCATAGAAGATCATGAAAGCTCATCTATAAACCTCTCTATGGACCAGTGGAATGAGAAGAGGCAGTTGGAAGAGAACACATTTCTTCCAATTCTTTCCCCTGCCCAGGCAGCCACTGGGATTCATCTGGCCTCACACATGAAACGGACAGTTGATATGTCAGCATGTCCCACTGGCAAACTAGAAAAACCATAAAAGGATTGTTCATATTTTAAAAATTCCTTCCTTGGTGATGAACCTTTTCAACTCAATAACAAGACTTTGTTGACCAGATATAAAAATGCTCATTTTCAAGCTGTTGAGGTGACCCTGGCTCTTTTTCTCCCGTTTTGATTTTTTTTTTTTCCTCTCGCCTTAAAAGTTCAGAATGTCTCAAACAGTAACTGTTACATTCTGTCTAGCAACCTCGGACTGTGGACAGTGATCTAACCTCTTGGAAAAAACATGGAGTTCACCCAAAAAACTGAGAGAGACATTTTCTAGCCCTAGCCGCCGACTCATAGGTTTTCAAAGCCTTCAGACAGACCTCATGAACAACTCAGGGCTCGAAGCATGTCAGCCTGGTAATGCCAATGCAAACACAGAGAGCACTTCAGCAGGTATAAACAGCAGCCACACACCAAGCAAAGGTCCAGGGAGGCAGTCTATCAGGGGAGGAAAAACTAGCCAGCTCAGCATATGATAGTACCATCTACCACCTGACTTTCTTTGTGTCTGAGGACACACAGAATGAAGGACTCTCCCCCAATTGACTGGAGATCAAGGAGTGATCCAGAGACATTTCTGGGATTGAAATGATTATGCCATAGTTTTACTTCTCCAACAGGGAAAGACAACACTCATACAAACAGGACTCTGGGATCCACAAATAAGACTTTTTTTCTATACCACATTTATGCACCTTTCATGTGATACTGAGCATTCTAGCTATTTATAGTGTTTTGTCTCCCTACCAACCAAAAGTCCCATGAAAGCAGGCTTCCTGTCTAATGTAAACTAACCTTCCTTCCTTCCTTCTTGATTTTTTCCTCTCACTTTAAAAAGCTCAGAATGTCTCAAATAGTAACTTCCCTCCTCCCTCCCTTCTTTCCTTCCTTCCTCCCTTCCTACTTTCCTTCCTTTCTTCCTCCTTCCTTTTCCTTTTCTTTTCCTTCTCCATGTGCCCTTTCCTTCTCCCCCACCTCTCTCCCTCCTTTTTCTTTCCCTCCCTATCTCACCTAGGTTGGAAGCACAGCAGCCACTCAGAGGTGCCATCCCACAGCAAAGATCATCACATGGGCCAGTTCCCCCATCCCTAGACAACCTGGTGGCCTCTTGCTCTCAGGGGTTAAAAATAATAGTGTCTGGGGGCAGCTAGGTGGTGCAGTGGATAGAGCACTGGCCCTGGAGTCAGGAGGACCTGAGTTCAAATCCGGCCTCATACACTTAACACTCACTAGCTGTGTGACCCTGGGCAAGTCACTTAACCCCAATTGCCTCACTAAAAAAAAAAAATAAAATAATAGTGTCTGGAAAATAATAAGATACTTGTATGATTAAAAAAAATAATAGTGTCTGGGGCGGCTAGGTGGTGCAGTGGATAAAGCCCTGGCCCTGGATTCAGAAGTACCTGAATTCAAATCCAGCCTCAGACACTTGACATTTACTAGCTGTGTGACCCTGGACAAGTTACTTAACCCCCATTGCCCCGCCAAAAAAAAAAAAAAAATAGTGTCAGACTTAATGCAAACACCAGATGAACTTAGCATACTACAGCTCAGAATTCCCAAACTCAATCAACCCACCAGCTTTAGCTTTTCCCAGAAACACGGGATTACAGGAATATGCCATCACCATTTAGCTTTCCCAATGCCCAGTATAGTGCTCTATACATGTATTTTGTAACATTTCAAGCACTTGTGATTGCTCTGGTGTGGCTTCTTATCCACCCACATAAATCACAGCTCCTCTATGACTTAGAGGAAATTTTTGTGATTTGCTGTGTGTTTCTGAAAAATGTATCACCTGTTAATAAGTTTCTCCAAATTTAGCTAGGCTGATCTTCTGAAAGCATAATCTATTACCAGGTGCATTCTTCAACCCTTTCCAGATTGGTAAAACGTGCTCTAGCTTACAACACTTCTGAAACAGTCAAGGTCACCTGCATGGTATGATGATGTATCAGAGAACATTTCAATGGAGGCTTTTAATTTTTTTTTAATTAAGTGGAGGGGGCAGCTAGGTGGTACAGTAGATAGAGCACCAGCCCTGGAGTCAGGAGTATCTGAGTTCAAATCTGGCCTCAGACACTTAACACTTACTAGCTGTGTGACCCTGGGCAAGTCACTTAACCCCAATTGCCTCACTAAAAAACAAACAAACAAACAAACAAAAACCAAGTGGAATTGGGGCAGCTAAGTGGCGCAGTGGATAAAGTGCTGGGCCTGGATTCAAGAGGACCTGAGTTCAAATCTGGCCTCAGACACTTGACACTTACTAGCTGTGTGACCCCGTGCAAGTCACTTAACCCTCATGGCCCCACAAAAAAAAAATTAAATGGAATTGGAAAACAGGGTCACAAATTTTCCCTTTAATAGTTGTCTGTCACCATACTGATTAATTTTTAATTGGGAGGGGGGCAAGTGGAAGGTCCAAACCTCTCATTTCACTAATATATAAAGCCACACACACACCTGGAATCCCTTCCACTGAAATTGGCATCTATAACTTATAGTACTTTGAAAGTTATACAGAGCACCACAAGCCAATTGTTCCTGATCACAGTGCTAGTATTTGTAAGTGGAAAGATTTTGAACCTAGGTTTTCCTGACTACAAAGCCATCCCTCCGTCAATTATGCACCCTTCAAAGAGTCATACTACTACTGAATACTAGAAGACTTCCAGCCAAGATGATCATTTATCCTGCAAGGCGTTGTGTTCAGATAGAGCAAGAATGAAAGGGTTCCCTGAGAAATCCCCAAAGGGGTAAGAAAGCTCCCCGATTAGAAGCCCTAGGAGCCATGGGGAGTAGAAATCATAATGGCACCAACCAACATGGTGTTGTAGAAGCAGAACGGCCCAAGTCTAGGTATTCTGAGGTTCTTCATACTGTGTCCTGAGATTACAGAGAAGCTCCTGAACATCCAGGACCCAAAGCTATATAGGGTTAGGAGGACCTAATTCTGGATTGTGGAGAGCAAGATAAGAACTCAGGAAACTCAGGTTGAGATCAAAGATAACCATTCTACCAAAAGTATAATTCCTGACAGGACATGAAGCTCCAATTCAGGAATTAAAACTTGAAGGATGAATAAAATAAAGAAAAGCACCCAAAAGTATAAAAAATAATTTATGCAAATATGTATCAATATACAGATCCAACTCCATAGCAGCTGCAAGTGAAAAAGTAAAGGGAAAATGGATTTCCCACAAAGGGTACCTGTCTACCTAAAAGAAATTAAGCAAGAGGAAATAAAGAGAGACGGGGGCAAGGAGGGAAGGAGGAAGGAAGGAAGGAAGGAAAGAAGAAGGAAGAAAGAGAAAGAAAGAAAAAGGAAAGAGAAAAAAGAAGGAAAGAGAGAGAGAGAAAGAAAGGAAGGAAGGGAGGGAGGGAGGGAGGGAGGAAGGAAGGAAGGAAGGAAGGAAGGAAGGAAGGAAGGAAGGAAGGAAGGAAGGAAGGAAGGAAGGAAGGAAGGAAGGAAGGAAGGAAGGAAGAGAAAAGCTCTGAAGGAAAGATTAGGAAAATAAATGGCTTAGAAGAGAACATCGTAAACCTTACTCAAATGGATTCTCTAAAAGCTATAATAGATCAATCAGAAATCAATGACTCTATGAGACAGTCACTTACCCTTCTTTGCCTCAGTGTCCTTATCTATAAAATGAGCTGGAGAAGGAAATAGCTGGCTGCTCCAGTATCTTTTCCAAGAAAACCCCCAAACAGGATCATGAAGAGTCTGACATGACTAATCAACAAAATAACAAGAAAACAAGTGGGAATGGGAGGGGTAAGTGGATAAGAGAGAAAAGACTATGAAGGATAGAATAATCACAAGCAAAACAAACTCCCCAATTCTGAAGGAAAAAATGAAGTGGGAAGGAAGAGATAAGAAGAAAAACACGAGAATCTAAAGGGTGCCTTAACTTACCTCTTGTTGTTGTTGCTTGTCCTTTATTCTCAAAGAGGACTATGACATCAGGGCAATGTTATGACTTACAATGACTTAGATTTAAGTGAGAGAGGGATCTGGGTCCAGTGGCAAAATATATTTCAGGATGACTGAAGATGGCCCCAGATGTTTAAGGCAACTGGGGTTAAATGACTTGCCCAAGGTCACACAGCTATAAGTATCTGAGATGAGATTTGAACTCAGGTCCTCAATTGCAAGGCCAGTGCTCTATCCACCTAGCTGCCAACTTGCCTCTTAGATACCAGGGAATTGTAAGAACAAATTGTGGTATGTGAATGGAATGGAATATAAAGAAATGATAAGGGGCAGCTAGGTGGCGCAGTGGATAAAGCATTGGCCCTGGATTCAGGAGGACCTGAGTTCAAATCCGGCCTCAGACACTTAACACTTACTAGCTATGTGACCCTGGGCAAGTCACTTAACCCCCATTGCCCCACAAAAAATTTTTTTAAATTGAAAAATAAAGAAATGATGAAAAAGACAACTTCAGAGAATCCTACATAGCAGCGATTCTCCAATTTTTGGTGTCTGGACACCTTTACATTCTTTATTGAAGATCCCAAAGCCTTTTTTTTAAAAATGGGTTATAGGTATCAATATTTACCATATTAGAGATTAAAAATGGTAAATTTTAGAAATAGTCTTTCATTTGAAATAACAGTAATAAATCCATAACATGTTAACATAAACTGTATTTTATGCAAAATAAATGTTTTCCAAAACAAAAAACTTCAGTGAGAAGCATGGCATTATTCTACATATTTTTGCAAATCTCTTTAATATCTGGCTTAATTGAAGACAGTTTCTCATATCTGATTCTGCATTAAGCCTATTGTGAGAATCTGTTTTGGTTGAAGTATGTGAAGAAAATCTATTCACATACGGGTATATAGTTGAAAAAGGAAGGAGTATTTTAAAAGGCAAATAACATCATAAGAGCGTTGACCTCATCAACCCCTTGAAAAGGGTCTCAGGGACCCCAAAGGGTCCTCAGACCATACTTTAAGAACCTCTGCTGTATCATTACAAATTAATACAGAATGAAGGGAGAAGAATCAGAACAATTTATATAGAGTCAGCAACATCATGAAGAAAAATAATTTTGAAAGATTCTGCTAAAAGCAATGACTGACTTGCTTTGCTCACTTATGATTCTTTGTTACAAGAGCTGGATTTTCTCTCCTCCCTTTTTCTTTGTTCATGGGGTTGGGAGGACAGGGGAAGGAATTAGCAAGAGTGATGTCAAAAGAAAAAGAGGGCAATTGTAACACTTTAAAAAAAATGCACAGAAGACAACCGAAAGAAGATCAGAAGGAAGCCCAGACAAGCAGGTTAGTATTGAGAATAATTCATTAGGTACTTAAAAAAAAAAAAGGAAGGCGTATAAAATGGAAATTCACAGATTCATATAAAAAACTTTCTTTTGTTCTACTGTGTGCATAGAAATACTCTATTTCATACTTATGTTCAGGTTTTTAAAAATTAAGAAATACTACAAAAGCACTGATAGCATGTCTAAAATGGTGCCCTACCCTCTCTCTCTGCCCTTCACCTTCTCACTTATCTAACTTGGTGATTGTCTTATCTATCCCATCATTCATATCAATTCCTCTGGATGGCATCATCAGGTTTCCAACTCTGTTAAACTAGAAGTTTTGCAGGAGTACTTTGCCTCTGTGCCATCTACTAATTTAGGTATCTGAGTCACCTCAGTAGTCCAAGGTCAATTTTTGTCCCTTGTTCCTAGTTTATTGTACAACAAAAGAACAAAAGGCTTTATCCACATTATCAAGAGATAAGAACAAGAAGGCATCTCAGAAATAAATATAGAACACCACTTCAGAGAATCAACTTTTTGATGATGGCATAATACTTTTGTTTCTTCCCTCCTCAGCTCCCCCAATAAATTTTGAAAACTTCAACACCAATTATTGGTTTGCTTTGCTTAATGTTGGATGATAAATTTCAAACTGTAAATGAGGTCATTTACTCTAAATTCCACACTTCTTAGATAAGGAAACTGAGGATCAGAGGTCTCCACTGCAATTTGCCTAGGATCAGCCAGGTAGTAAGTGACAGAAGTGAGCTTGGAACCCTGGACCTCTAAATCCAAAGCTAACATTCTTTCCACGATAGCAGTTTGTATCTCAGCAATAAAAAAAATAATAAATTTAATAATGATGGTCCTAAAAGCACATTTATAAATTTTATTTTTGTAAATAGAATTATTATAATAGATCTAAAAGGAAATACCAGTCAAAAGAAATTTATGGTAAATTATTTTGTGAAATGAATAAGCACATGTTAATCTATTTAGAAGTTCAAGTTTTAAAATTTTATAGCCTAGATCTACATGAAAGTTAAGGAAATATGATGAATATTTTGACATTTTAAATACACTGAATAATTTTTGAATTTTTATTGAAATTGGTTAATGATATAAAATGGAGCACCTGGGGGGTTATGGTAGATAGAGTACTGGCCCTAGAGTCAGGGAGACCTGAATTTAAATTTGCCCTCAGATACTTGCTAGCTATATGACCCTGGGCAAGTCACTTAACCCCAATTGCCTTCCCACAAAAATCCTGAAAACAACTTAATTTTGTTCATTCTTTTTGCTGGTCACAGACAACTTTTGAGTATCTGCTCTGGATCCCAGGACTTTCCTAAGTGCTATAGAATACAAAAGAAATAGAGAACAATGGTCACTCCCCTAAGAAGCTTCCATCCTTTTTGAGGATGATGAATTTGGGCAATAGTGTTGTACAGTGGAAAGAGCACTACCTCTGGAGTTAGAGAAAGTGGATTCATATTCCACATCTGAAGCCAGTTATTGACTTCCCTTTGCCTCAGTTTCTTCATTTGTAAAATGATGGGGGTTGGTATATGAATACAATGGAATACTATTGTGCCTTAAGAAATGAAGAAAAAGACATTTTCAAAGAAGTGTGGGAAGACTATGACCTTGAAATGAGGATGAGAAAAACAACCAATTATTCTATAACATCAATATTTAAGGACAATCCTGAAAGATTTAAGACTACTGATCAAATAAATAATCAAGCATGATTCCTGAGGACTAATAATAATAATAATTAACATTTGTATGGTACCTACTGCTGTGAAAATTTCTAAGTTGCAGTGTTAGATAAAGAAAAAACCAAAGTCTCCAACCCAAAAGAAAATAGGTTTATTGATAGAAGGATCCTGTCTCACAATATAGGTGGTCTCAGATCTAGGACCCAAAGACCCAGAGCCTCAGGATCCATGGATATTTATACTCATATAGTCCCCAAGATTAAAATATTATAAATACTATTAGATATTTCTGTAATAAGTAAATATATAGCCATGTCTTCTCATCTATTAGCCCCATCCCGATATCATCATTGCTAAGTAACATGAATCAAACCATATAGAATTGCAATATCATATCTCACATTGTGGAAATAGAAATCCATCTGTGGATTTAGAAGTGGCCATCTGTGACAAACTATCCCACATCTGTTATACTTTTAGGACATTTGATGAATTTTAGATGCCTTAATCAGGTCTATCTAGTTGTTTTACATCTTATTTTAACAGTTCTGATTGGTCCATAGCAACACCAGAGTAGCTTTCCTGGGTATTGGAACTTTATCCTTATTTATCCATCCAAACCACAAACTTGGATAGGAGGATGCTTTAATGTATGAGATGACAAGTTGATCCAAGCATTTGCAGCTTGTCTCAATTCATTATAATTTCCCAAAGCTTGAAACACATAGATTGGTAAGGAATGACTTAAATCATGTAGAGAAGTAAGTAATGGGAAAAATTTCACTCACACTACTCTATACCAGACACTTTGCTAAGTGCTTTACAAATACTATGTCATTTGATCCTCATAATAACCCTGGGAAGTAGGTGCTAATATTATCCCATTTTTACAAATGAGGAAAGTCAGGCAAACAGAGGTTAAATGACATAGCTAGTAGGTGACTGAGGTCACATTTGAACTCAGGTCTTCCTGACTCCAGGCCCAGTTCTCTATGTTCTATGCCACCAAAATGCCCCTAAAAAAGAAAAATGCTGTTCACCTCATCACAGAGAAGTGCTGGACTAATATGAAGTAAAAGAAATATAGGCTTGGATAGGACTAATGTGAAATTTTGTTTTGCTTGACTATACTTCTGTGATAAAGGGGTTCAGTACTTTCTTTAAAATAATGATTTTACATAGAATTACAAAGAAAACCAATTATATTTGAAATACAGTTATCAAATCATTAAAACCAAAACCAAAAAATACATGGATGACAGGTTAAGAAACTTCTTTCTAATAGCTAACATTTACATGACATTAAAAGGGTTGGCAAAGTACCATACATACTTGATTCTTCACAAGAGCCCTGTGAGACAGATATCTTAACAGTACTTTTTTAATGGGCTAATTTCTTTTTTGTTGTTGTTAGTTTATATTCTGCTTATTAAGACATCAGTAAATTGCCATGTAACCCTCTTTACAAAGGAAGGCTGATACTTTATTTGATGTGAAATACTGTACATGATTATTCAAATCTAAAACTCATTTAATGATAGATGGCTCATTCTTCAAATTAAAGCATTTTCATATATAATTGTAGGCCTGTGCTAAGTGTGCCCAGACACACACTAATGTGCCTGTAGCCCCTTCACCATGATGGAGGTGCCAGGATTGAGGGCCCTTAGGGAATAGGCAGGCAGCTTTCCTGGGCTCTAGGGACTCACATTGCTTCTATAATTAGTCAAGTGAATCCAGTTTCCCTCCTCTGCTTCCCACTAATCACCCTTCCCCCACTTCCACAAGACTCTAATGAGGAAGGAAAAAGAAGGTGAGATTACTGGACTGGTCTCTCTGAAATCCAAAGGAGATGCTGGTCTACATTGGTAGAGGAAGGTTCTAAACCAGGATCTCCCTATATCAATGAAATTGTAGATCCAGACCAAAGGGGAAAAAATGAAAGAAAGCCTATTTAGAAACAGAATCATAGAATCTTTACATCAGAAGGGACCCCAGATATCATCTCTTCCAACCCAACCCTACACAGAAATTCTCTCTGCAATAGTCAAGACAAGTACGGTCTCCATTTCAAGATCGCCAGCGATGCAGGTCATTCCATTTACAGGAAATTATGTTTAAAATGGTTTTCTTCCCTGATATTTGGGCAAAATTAGCCTTTTCAACCTCTACCAGTTTCTGGTTGTTTTGTTCCCTGAGTATAAACAGCATAACACTCCTGATGCTACAGGACCACCAAATTCTTCTGGTAATGCCAGGCATGACACAGCTCTACTGTTTTCTCTTGGGTGTGTTGTCTCTTCTGAGTGCATTATCTCTCTATTCTGGGCTGGGCATCTCTGTTTTGAATATAGCATTATCTCTGTTGGGGATTGATTTCCTCTGGTCTCATGAAACCAAGAAGGGTAGCAGATGCAAAGTGGAGCAAAATCCTACCAAACTCACTATTGTCCCATACTTCCTGTTCCTATTGTACCTAAACTCCTTAAGAAGGTTATCTACAGGGGCAGCTAGGTGTCGCAGTGGATAAAGCACCAGCCCTGGATTCAGGAGGACCTGAGTTCAAATTTGGCCTCAGACACTTGACACTTACTAGCTGTGTGACCCTGGCCAAGTCACTTAACCCCAATTGCCTCACCAAAAAAAAAAAAAGTTATTTACAGTAGATGCCAATACTTCCTGTCCCCTCCTTCTCTTCTTAACTCTATAATCTCTATATCTTCAATCAGCAGATCTAACGGCTTTTTCTCAAATCTTCACTGCTCTTGACCACTCTGCAGCTTTCAACATTGTCAATCACCCTCTTCTTTCTGCTCTCTCCCCTCTTTTGATTCTCCTATTTATTTGACTCCTCCTCAGTCTCCTTTGCTGGATCTTCATCCTGATTATACCCACTACCTGTGGGTGTCCCGTCGGCCTCTCTGCTGGTTCTTTTCTCTTCTCCCTCTATACTACTTCACTTAGTGAATTCATCACCTCTCATGGATTTAACTATCATTCCTATGCTGATGATTCTCAGACCTACTTATGCAGCCCTAATTTCTCTGCTACATGGTGCAATGGTTTGAGAGTACTCAGTCTGAAGTCAGGAAAACTTGAGTTCAAATCCAGCCTCAAACACTTACTAAGCTGTCTGACTTCTGCCAAGCCTTTTAACCTGCCTGACTCAGTTTTTTTTTAACTATAAAAGGAGGGTAATAATAGCACCTACCTCCCAGAGTTGTTATAAGAAAAAAAATGAGACCAAATCAGATATCTGTAAAGTGTTCAGCCCAGTGCCTGGGACTCAGTAAGTGAATAAGAAATTCTTGTTTCCCTGTCTCTGGAGGTCTCTAGAGGACTCATGTTGAAGTAAGTTACTCATATGCTAACAGAGAGGCAGTGGACACAAGATGCACAGGCAAAAGTTTTATTGAGGCAGTTGGTGGCATGGCAGATAGTGGATAGAATGCTAGGCATAAAGTCAGGAAAACCTGAGATGAAATTTAGCCTCAGATACTTACTAGCTGTGTGACCCTGTGAAAGCCATTTAACATCTGTTTGCCTCAGTTTCCTCAACTGAAAAATGGGGATAAGAATAGCAATTACCGTGCAGAGATAATGTGGGGATCAAATGAGATATTGGGGGGGTGAAAGCACTTAACACAGTGCCTTACACATAATAGGCACTCTATAAATGCACATTCTATTTTCTTTCCTTCTGCTGACCTCCAAACTCACATTTCCAACTGCCTTTCAGACATCTTGACTGTCCAGTAGACATCTTAACCTCAACACATCCAAAACTTAGCTCTTTATCTTGCCCCCAAACCATCTCCACTCCTGAGCTTCCCTATCAATACTGAGGGCACCGCCATCCTCTCAGTTTCACAGACTCATAATGTGTCACCCCTCCCCATCTTCACTATCTCTGACCCCTGTATCTAGTCTATAACCAGGGCCTATTGACTTTACCCTTGTAGCGTCTCTCTAATGCACCTTCTCTCTTCTGACACTGTCACCACCCTATCGCATGCCTTCATCTCCTCATATCTGGACTACTGCAGGAGCCCCCTTGTTGGTCTGCCTACCACAAGTCTTTCTCCATTGCAGTCTATCCTCTATTCAGTTGCCAAAGTGACCTTCCAAATGCACAGGTCTGGCCATGTACCCCATACTCATTAAACTCTAATAGTTCCCTCACTTCCAGAATCAAATACATTGGACATTCAAAGTCCTTCATAACCTAGTCCACCCCTCACCCTTTATAATCTTCTTACACCTTAATTATGGTCCTGAACTCTTTGATCTTTGATCTGGTGACACTGGCCTCCTGGCTGTTCCTCAAACAAGGAACTACATCTCTTGGCTCTAGGTATTCTCTCTGTCTCCAGTACCTAGAATGCTCTTCCTTCTCATGACCTTCCTTGAAGTTCCTGCAAAAATCCCATCTTTTATAGGAATCCTTTCCCAATCCCTCTCAGTTCAAGTGCCTTCCCTCTTAATCATTTCCTTTTAAATAGTGAGCTCCTTGAAGGCAGAGACTGTCTTTGTCTTTCTGTGAATCCCCAGCACTTATTTAGCAGGGTCCCTGGAACATAGCAGACACTTAATAAATGCTTATGGACTGTCTGACATATGATTTTAACAATGGGAAAAACATGAAAGAAGATACTTATCATCTGAATTGCCACCAGAACCCCAGGACACTGATCCTTTTAATCTGCCCTTCTGCTGAACCTCCTTTTATATGTTGTCTCTTTATTAGAATATGAACTCTTTAAGAGCAAAGATTGGTTTGTTATTCTCTCTGTACTTCAGGGCATAGTCGAAATTTTTTTATACAGCAAGAGCCTAATAACTGCTTCATTTATTAGGGTTAAAAATTCTTTGTAACTGATTTAATCCATTGCAGAGCACTCCCACAACTCCTTTTGAGCACTTTCCCCAAAACAATGACAACAACAGAGGAGCTTTATGGAGGCATAATTATGTAGCACACTTTACTTCCAAAATCCTTTTCAACTGCCAAGCCAAGGACATTTCAGGTCCAAATCAAGAACAAAAGAAAGCCAAGTGAAGAAGACAAGGTCATTGCCTCATACTTTCCTGACTCAGATTCCTGTCTTTATTATGTATCTTTGCCAATTACAAACAAACAAATAAGTAAGCAAACACAAACAAATGTAAATGAATGAATGAACAAAAGTTGATTGTGTGCTATACTCTGGTCAGAATAACAGACATCTTCTACATCAACAATTTTTCCTTATTTCCCAGGCTATGAAAGATTTTCTTGAAGATCAATAAAGACTCATGTCCGAGGTATTTACAAGACTATAGTTAAAAGCATGAAGCAGTGATGAAGTGAGTAAAATATGAAAGGATTTCAAGAGAGAACTACAGAACAGAGAATGCAGCAGTTATTGAGTGTGTGTGTGTGTGTGTGTGTGTGTGTGTGTGTGTGTGTGTGTGAAAAGACAGAGTACAATAGTAGGGTTGAATGTCAGGAAGAAAGGATGTCTGGGTATGGACCTCTAGAGCTGATGCTATGTTCAAAGTAATCGAGTGAGTCTTAAGTTGAAGTGTGGGAAGAGCTGGTACTAGGATGAAACAGAGGAAAGTGTCCACTGCCTATGTGGATGGAAAGTCTACTGTTTAAAAATGAGGGTACAGGGAACAAAAATGAGTACTTGGGCCCTTAGGCCAAGAGAATCTCTGTTTAGCAAAACCCTTGCTTTCCTGTATCACCTAACTAAAAAAGAATGTTTAATGTTTAGTTAAGTTAGATTTCAGTCATAAACAAGCTATGGCTTATTAAAATTTATTATTAAAATCACAAACAAATCATGTACTTACGTGTGGGTGGGGAATTCAGAGAAGATAATCTATAGAAAGGATAAAGTTGTTTTTTTTTTAAGAATGGAAATTTCAGAAACATTTGTCTGTTTTCACTGTAGGCCCATGATTAAGTATCTCATCAACAAGACAGATTATGAAGCCTTTTAGTGTTTATGTCATAAAGGCCAGGGAACTCTGGCATCTTCTACAGGAAGAAGAAAGAAAAGTAAAGAAAACAAACAGGAGTGTTGGAGGAACTGTAAGCAACCAGAACCTGGCACTAGAATTGGCAGCAGGTGCATTTTCTTTGGAATCTATTAATTTTGTAAGCCAAAGATATTAAAATTTGACTTCCCTTTTCAAGTCTGGAAGGCACAATACACAGGTCTCTTGCTCCAGCCTTCCCCAAGGGCCATCTTTTATCCAACCTAAGCCTCACCTCTTCACTGGTTCAGGTTTGGAAAAAAATCCATTGGACAGGACCATTTTGGACTTGCCACCTACTGCAGGAAGGTATAAGTCAATGTTAATCTAGCCTTCTTGGATAACCATACATCATCTGAAATGTGTGAAACCTTCATGTTCTCAAAAAATCTGATTCTAATTGTGTACCTGAAAAATATTTTTCACCACCATCACCCCAAAATCATTTTAACACAGACTTATTATCCACTCATCTTATGGAGTCGCTCTTGTAGTAAGATCAGATGTCCTCCATTTGAAGATCCTGAAAGAAATTTCATATCCAAAAGCACACTAAGTGAGGTCACATTAGTGATCATGCTGATTCTTAGCACTAGTGTCAGGTTAGATTTGGGTATGTTTTACAGAAACCCTGACATCTAGATTGTAACAAGTCAATGAGATGGTCAACTTCACAGGTGCTTTTCATTGAATTGGACTTTCTAAATAAAAAAGTAAACTCTAGAGCATAATATCTTATATTTACCAAAGATTTCCCTTTAACCAATCTTTCACAGTATCTGCTCTGCAATTTTATAGTCTTAAAGGACTGTCTGTGGGCACTAAGAGGTTAAGTGAATCATCTAGTGTCACACAGACAGTATACATTAGAGGCAAGACCTGAACCCAGATCTCTTGGCTCTAAGATCAGTTATCTGTCCACTATAGCAGAATGCCTCTCCCAGCTACCTCTTTATCTATGTCTTTACCAACCAACCTCCCTCCCTCCCTCCCTACAGCTAGGACCCAATTAGTATAACTAATGAATTCTCTAAAGTTAGATTACTCAATTATTCAAATTCACATTGCATATTTCCATTGAGCTGGAACCAATTTCCATATTTTATTTTATTTTGTTGCCATATTTTATATACTAAATGGTGCGAATTTGAATACATATGACCACTTCAGGGAATTAATTTTTCACACTAATTGGGATCTCTTTTTCTCTGTATCTCTGTCTTTTTCAACTTAATCTATTCATCTATAATAAAGGAAATGTATTATATACTCCATGTTGTATATTACACTATATGTAACATATTATTTTCCCTTATTCCACACTTGTATTATCATCCAAGTAATAATTAGTGGTGAAAGGTGGTGGTGGTTGTGGTTGTTTTGTGATATATGGATACCTGGCTGTGTGACTGATAGAATTTCCAGTGTATAAATTCTATCAGTGCAGAGAACTCATCTGTAACTTTTGGCCTTAGAAGGTTACCTAGTGGCCCAGAGTGATGCAGTGAGCATGTCAGAGGTAGGATTTGAACCCAGGTATCCCTTACTCAAAAGAAATTATCTTATTCACTACACTTTGCCATGCTGCTTTTCAATATAGTTGAATTCCAAAAGATAATATATAGAAAACAACAGCATCCTGTTTACATTTCCATACATATTTTTGTAGTACAATTGTATGATATATCATGTATTAATATGATTTTCTATTTTTAAAATATGTCCAGCTTGGGCCATTACCAACCATTTGACATCAAACTTTCTGTCTTTTTGACCTAGATAATAATGTTTACATTCCTTGAGCAACATGGCTTAATAGATCAAAGTGCTGGACTTTGGAATAAGGAAAGGCCAAGTTTAAATCTTCCCTGTGATATTTGCTAACTATTTGGCTTTGGAAAAGTCACTTAACCTCTTTATACCTCAGTTTCCTCACTTATACTAAATAGGTTACAAACTCCTGAAACTAACATTTAAGGCCCCCCCCAGTGTATTTCCAAACTATACTTTGGGACTTATTTCGAATCATTCTCCTTTACACATGCTATCCATACTATAATACTAAGTTTCTGCTTTCTGACCTTCACCATCCCATGCCCTTTCTTAGGTTCAGCCTCATGTGTATTTTCCTGAATTTTTTTCCTCTATCTCCATTTGTTAATTAATTGATGTTGACTTAAAGAGAGGTGCCTAGTGAAATGCCAAAAGGATTCTTGTTCCTTTTTCACTTAACATTTTTATTAATAACTAGGATAGAAACAGAGATATCATGTTTATCCAATGTGCCCATGACTCAAAGTTTAGAGGGGTAGTTAATACTTTAGATGAAAGAACCAAAACTTTAAAAGACCTCAGTGCACAAGAACAATGAATTATATATAAGATTAAATTTAGTAGGGACAAATATATCATCTTATATTTCAATTTGGCATAAAGGAGCCATGACTAGGCAAAGTTTATGTAGAAAAAATATGAAGGTCTGAGTAGACCAGAAGTTCAATATGTTGAAAATGTGACAGGCCATTTCTCTCTCAGACTTCTTATTCTGGAATTACCTATGCCCCTGTGGTACTTTTCTCTGATTGCTAATTTCCTGCCCAGGACAACTATGTCACAAAGTGGCCATGTCATCTATGTTCACTTCTGTCCAAGCTTTACTCCTCACTCTCTGAACTTTCCCATCACCTTCCTACAAGCCTTACCTTGTAAGAGTCCCTTCTCTTCCGATGACTTATAACTCTTTAATGTGCTGTCTTCTTCTATTAGAATTTGATTCCTGAGCCTAGCAACTATCTTGTGGACTTTTATTTGTATGTATTCTCAGCCTTAGGCATAATCTCTGTTCTCACAGTAAGCATTTAATAGATATTTTATCTGTCTAGCTCAAGAAGGTTCATCTTCCTGAGTTCAAATCTGGCCTCAGATACTTACTAGTTGTGTGACACTGGGCAAATCACTCAACCCTGTTCGCCTTAGTTTCCTCATTTGTAAAAAGAGCTAGAGAAGGAAATGACAAACTACTTCACTATCTTTGCCAAGAAAAGTCTAAATGGAGTCATGAAGAACTGAACATGACTGAAACAACTCAACAACAACCATTCCAGATATTTAGGGCTGCTCCATTGTCCACGACTGTCAGGGACAGCTGCCATGGGGCTCTCAATGGTGGTTCAAAACTAGCCCCCATTATATTGGCTTCCTCCCATACACAAAATATCTAATTTGTGTATTGTCTATAATAAATTTTCACTCTCAGTTGGAACTTTCCCATGCTGTATAAACATATTGAGCCATATGGAGATCCCTACCCCTTTCAAGGATAGCCAGGTCACATCTGAAACTCTCTCTCTCTCTCTCTCTCCTTCATTTACTTAACTTTATATATGCCCTATAACTATTTCTATACTTCCACCAGTAAATAATTTTAGCATTACACCTAATTTTCTCCACCAATCAGCAGGCTCCAAGATTGCCTTTGTAAATAATTAATTGTGATTTGAGGTTCTTATGACCCCATCTTTTGGCTGGAATTTTAAAAACCCTGGTGCATGCACTGGCCCGGGCTCAGGCACTGTGCCTCTGGGCCAGCGTGGTGCTCCACTCACTGGCTGTAGCCGTCGCCATGGCGCTGGCAGCTCATGTAATCACCACTCACCAACGCCTACATGGGCCTGGCAAAATTGTAATGACTGGAAGCCCAATGAGGGCAGTCATGTGACTCTCAGTAAGGGCTGACAGCCAATTAGCTTGGGGCTGTGTGTGGACAACCTGGGGTCTTCTGGGAAGGAGAAGGGAGGAGATTCGCCATTCTGGCATTTGAGCTGGAAAGAGACGGGACGCAGTTGTATGCTCTGGTGAGTCCCAGGCAGTGATGTGATTCATGTCATATTATTTTCTTTCCCCCATTCCCTTTTTCCTTTTTCCTTAATTCTACTAATCTTACTTGTGTTTTTAAGTTTGTTCTTGTTAATAAACCCTTTTCTGTTTTTGAAAGAGGCTGTTAATCTCCTTCCTTGTCCCAATATTGTGGCAAGCCACCTAACTAACACTCACCAATTAAAATTTGACCCCTACACCTTCTAGAACTACTCACAAAGTTGGTTCTAAGGATATGCAAGCTAATTTTAATCTTTGACAAATGTGTATACCTAGCACCTACTAGTACGGGCACACAAAAAGAATTTAATGTTTATTGTTAATTGTTATTAAGGCAATTTATGAATATGTTTATTTAGGAAAGCCAAGAGAAATGAAAGAATATGAAATATATTTCAAATTCAAAAATATGTCTATGGAATAAGTTAGAATCCTGGACTGGGACTTCTGAGACTTGGATTCTAGTCCTGATTGCAGCAAACTAATTACTCAACCCTGTTTGGTTCTCTGTTTTCTTATACATAATGGGGTTGAACTGGATGATTTCTCAGTTTCTCTCTTCCTCTAAAGTTATTATTCTGTTCTATGATATGCATATTTCCCTCTACTAACACAGAAAATTAGCATTAACTGAACTGTGTAACAATGTCTATCCACAATTAGGATTATTATTTTATAAAATTCACTCAATGTTAATTAATAGAAATAATATCTGTATTACAGGGACATCAGAGTATCAGGAATAAGGTACTTCTTTTGTTTATTATTCTTCTAAATAGTCAGGGTACTGGAGGGGAGAAGGAAGAAAGGGAGAAAAATTTGGAACTCAAAATCTTATAAAAACAAAACAAAAACAAAAACAAAATCTTATAAAAACAAATGTTGAAAACTATCTTTACATGTAAATGGAAAAAGAAAATACTTTTAAGGTTGAAAAAAAATTTTAAATGAAGGTTAAAAAATAATCAGGGTATTTAAGATTAAGCATAATTGCTTTCATAGCAAGACTTATTAGTAAAGTATAAACAAATAGCATAATTACAGACGCTTTCTACTATCAGGATGATGATAGGACTAGAAACCTATTTTGTTGCACATACATTTCTTCCTCTAATAGAATGCTAGCTCTTTGAGATTTGAAACTATCATTTTTGCCTTCTTACCCCTACCTAGCAGAATGTAGGCCACATAATAGTTACTTAACTATTTAATTGATTTGCTTATGACAGCCTGAACATCATTGTACATGTATATGTACATGTCCTGCTCCCATTCACTCAAGGTCCATTAGTAACCACCACAAATGTCTAGAAGGGGCATAATGTAAATCTGAGGTTATATTGACGCAACAATACCCTAGTTGTAATACTCCAACTAATACCATCTCATAGCACTTTGAATGGAATTATCTCCTTTCCCTTAATAGAGACTAACTTGAATTATAGTTGTCTGAGTGTATGTTTTAGTTATTCCACTAGAGTAAGGTCATTGAGAGCATGGACCAATGACATTTTATTTCATGGTTCTATCCCTATGCCATATCACAATACAATCACATTGTCAAGTATTCAAATTTATTTCTGATCTCATCAATTTAAGCATTCTTTCCAGTGATCATATCCTAAGCTGCCCATTCTGGCCATCCATATCTACCCTTCATATAATACCTCTTGTCCATATTACACCCACAAATTTACCATGAAAAATACAAAGATAATATTATATCCCCAGTACTTAGCACAGTGCCTGGCGTAGAGGAGTGGGTGCTTAATAAATGCTTATTAATTGGCTGCATGGCCACAGGGAGGACACTCAACCTGTTGGGGGCTATCCTCACTTTCACTTGACATAAGGATGATATGAATGGAGCACATGCCTATTCATCAGTTTTCCCGAATTCATATTTGATGTTTTATATTTTGTGTATAAATGAAGAGATAGATGTGTGTGTGTCTATATCAACACAAATTATGATTGTTTTCCTGGAATACACATACTGCACATCATTTCCTATGGCGATTACATCATGTCCAGACAAAAGCAAAATCTAGAAAAAAAAATTGTGAAAGACTTAGTTCTTCTCAGCAATACAACGATCCAAAGCAATTCCAAAAGACTTATGATGGAAAATGCTTTCCAATCCATAAAAAGAACTATGGAGTCTGAATGCAAATCAAAGTATACTATTTTCATTTTATTTGTTGTTATTTGTTATTTTTTTCTTTCTTGTGTTTTTTCCCTTTTGTTCTGATTCTTCTTTTACAACATGACTAAAATGAAAATGTGTATTAAATTATGCATGAGTGTGTTTATATATATATATATAAACATATATATATATATATATATATAAACATCTTGGGGAGGGAGGAGAAAAATTTGGAACTCAAAATCTTACAAAAATGCACGTTGAAAACAATCTTTACATGTAATTGGAAAATAAAATAAAATACTACCAAGAAAAAGAAATACTTACATTGTATCTAGTAAGCATTTAATATAAACATTTGTTCAATTACCTTAAATGTAATCAAACCAAATATAATCCAATCCCATCAATCATCCCACTATTTTGAAGCATTTGAATGTTCAACATAAGGTGGACTAAATTTTTCATCCTTACTTTGTGATTCTTTAGACACTACCTAAGCACTGGAGAAAAGGATAGGATATAACTACACAGACACAGACACACAAACACAAACACATACACATTAATTTTTCTTCATTTATATATGCACATACTCAGAACAAGGGAAACTTTTCATACTGCAGTCATATTTACATAAAACAAAGCAGCAGCATTAGAATAGTTTAATCACCTAGATTCTTGGTTAGTAAATCCATATTTTCTATAAATGTTCTTTCCTTAAAAGACATGTGAAAACTAGTTTTTAGGTTAATGGACTTGAATGATTAATATTAACAAAGTAAATGTTTATTTCTTAAGAACCTAGGTACAAGTCTTACCTCTTAAACATACTATACTTGTGACCCTGGACAATTCCCTTAACCTTTTGGTGCCCTAAGCAGTTCTCTAAGGTGATAAATTTCAGAAAAGGTAACTACCTACAGTGGTGGAGAGAGGATCCCCCACCTGAGAGTTCACTATGCAAATGAAATCACTATACTAATTATTATAGTTTAACACTAATGATATCTCCAGTCCTTTTGCTTATAGCTTCTTTAGTGGCATACTGTTGATCTAGAGGAATGATATCATCTTTTAAAAAATGAACCTATATATCCCAGAAATTGCTTTCATTCAGTCACTATCCAATTCCATTAAAAAACAATTATTGAATGTCTACTACATGCAAGGCAATATGTGAATTAATTTACAAATAATTAAGACTTAAGTCCTACTCTAAGGAGTAAATGTGGAAGAGAGGAGTGAGACAAATATATTAAAAAATACAAAATATAACATGATGGTACATAAGAAGGACAAAGGAAGTACTGGACATACCTATAAGGATCACATGACCTCTAGTTGAAAGAATAAAGGAAAGTCAGGGCAGCCAGGTGGTACAGTGGAGAGAGTGCTAGGCCTGGAGTCAGAAAGACTCATCTTCCCAAGTTCAAATCTGGCCTCAGACACTTACTAACTGTATGACCCTGGGCAAGTCACTCAACCCTATTTACCTCAGTTTCTTTATCTGTAAAGTGAATCGTAGAAGGAAAAAAACCCAAATCACTCCAGTATCTCTACCAATAAAACCCCAAATTAGGTCAAAAAGATTAAGACATGACTGAGAAACAACTGTACAAAAATCTAGTAAAGGCAGCATTTGAGCAACCCTTGAAAATGAACAGGATTTTGGTGGGAGGATGGAATTCCAGGTATAGTGAGTAATGTGGCCAAATTCATGGAGTCAGGTAAATATTTAGTACATGCAGGGAATGGTAAGTAGAATTACAGAATTATTTAACTGGGAAGTAGGGTTTGCAACGGAGTGTGAGATAAAAGGAAAAGAGAATTGGATCCAGCAGCCAAGTTACCTTTCCTTTTTGGACTTAGAGTAATGCAGAACATGTTCTCTTTTTCTCCTCCTCTTAAGTGAGTGCCTATCTATATACTTTGGAGGAGGCATCAGAGTACAATGAGTGGAAAAAAATATCAGGAGACAAGTGTCTTTGCCTGAGGGGTTTTGGAACAGTCACTTGAGCATCCTTTTAGCCATTTTCTTCATTTGTATGAGAGGGTTAAGCTAGATGGCCTCTGAAGTGTCATCCAACTTTATTCACAGCTTTCACGTAAATCCTAGAACATGTTAGGGTGTTTGGAATGATGCACCAACTTTAAATTTGTTTTCACTATTCCGTCTTTTTCAACTCCTTGATGATCTTGGTTCAGTACGGTTACACGATGCTTAACACAGCATTGTGCAACATTAAACATTTAATGGCAGGCAAGGTGCCATGGCACAGAATGAACACTGGGGTTGGAAGCAAAAGACTTGAGCTCAAGTGATTGCACCTATTAGCTACACAACCACCAGTAATACAATTACCTACCTGTGCCTCACTTTTCTGATCTATAAAATGAGGATAATATTTATATTCCCTCACTCACGGGGATGTTGGGATAAGGCTGTATAGCTTGAATTATGTATTTTGGAGGCAATCAGGATTAACTGACCTGCTCAAGGTCACAGAACTATTTAGTGTCTGAATCCAGTTTTGTTTTTTGTTTTTTTAGTGAGGCAATTGGGGTTAAATGACTTGCCCAGGGTCACACAGCTAGTAAGTGTTAAGTGTCTGAGGCCAGATTTGAACTCAGGTACTCCTGACTCCAGGGCTGGTGCTCTATCCACTGCGCCACCTAGCTGCCCCTTTGAATGCAGTTTTGAAGTCAAGTCTTCCTTATTCTAAGACTGACGCTCTATCCACTGTGCCACCAAGCTGCCTTCCTTAGTCGACCTGGTTGTCCCCCACTCCCAGTGACTCACTATGGTAGCCCCATCAACTTTAATCCTACTGCCACTCAGAACTACTGAACTCAAGTAATTCACTAAATTCAGGCTTGCCATTTTCTGAGATTAACGAGCCTGTGCTGCCACAACCTGCTTATATAGTGATTTAAGGTTTGCAAAGCACTTTACATATATAATTGGGACCAGGTACATGCAAGCCCCCATCAGCTTGCTTTACTAATGCAACTTCCTCATGTGGAGATGCTGGGAAGCCTGGCCAGGGGATACTCACTACATATATTACATCATTTGGGACTCACAACAACCCTGTGAGATATGTATTAATATTATTGTCCCTATTCTATAGATGAGGAAACTAAGCCTGACTAGTTAAGTGAATTGCCTAAAAGCGGTGACTAGTAGATGTCTGAGGCAAGTTTTGAACCCATCTCCTGACTCCAGCTACATCCACTGTACTACCTAACTTTTGTTGTTATTGTTCAATTGTTTTGGTCATGTCTAGCTCTGTGACCTTATTTGGAGTTTTCTTGACAAATATACTGGAGTGTTTTGCCATTTTCTTCTGTAGATATTTTACAGATGAGGAAACTGAGACAAACAGGGATAAGTGACTTGCTAAGAGTCATACAGCTAGTAAATGTCTGAGGCTGGATTTGAACTCAGGTCTTCCTGACTCCAAGTACAGTACTCTATCCACTGTGCCACCTAACTGCCATTCCCAAAGAATGTATGGAGACTCATCAAATTCCCAAAAGGCATATAATGAATTTGACATGATAATGGGAATGGAGTCCAGCATTCCTGAATTCTAGTATAATTTCGATATAAGATGAGAATGAGTATTGGAATGCTGAATATTGATCTTGGCTCTTGACACTAAACTTTGGTATAACCTTGCAGCTCAACTTCTTTATCTGCAAAATAAAAAACACATGTCCTATATATGTGACAGCATACTAGAGGAGATCTGATAATATAATACATGAAAGTCATGATTAGGTATTGACCTGTGGATCCATTAACTTAGGGAGATTGCAAGAAGGAAATTTGGTTACCAATACATGTTGCAAGTATTTGTCTTGTACACAGAGACATTGAGTGACATACCCAGAGTCTCATAGCAAGAATATAGCAGAGGTGAGACTTGAACACAGGTCTTCCTGATTCCAGGGTCAGCCCTCTCTATCTAGTATGCCAAGCTGCCTCTCATATGAGAGTACTCTGAAAAATAATACGGTACCACATAAACATATAGTAGTATTGTTGTTTGGTTTTTTTTCTTTCTGTTTTTTTTTTTTTTAGTGAGGCAATTGGGGTTAAGTGACTTGCCCAGGGTAACACAGCTAGTAAGTGTTAAGTGTCTGAGGCCGGATTTGAACTCAGGTACTCCAGACTCCAGGGCCGGTGCTCCATCCACTGTGCCACCTAGCTGCCCCCGTTGTTTGTTTTTCTTAACAATAATTTCCAGCATTTATGCATTATTCCAAGTGTCAGAATCCCAGTCTGGAAAATAAGGCAAAAATTCTTTTGAAGACAAACTTTTTTTTCATGACCTTTTAGTGTTTCCTGATTATTTCTTTCTGGCCCAAAATACTTCAAAAACAGCCACCTCATAATTCTTTCACACCTCTGCTTCCTATCTTGGCCAGACTGCAAAGTCAGAGAGGTGTGTTAAGATAGTCAGGGGAAAAGTTCATTAGATGCTACTGAAGTTTGGATTTTGGAAAAAAGAAGTGAGCTGAGTGATTTCTTGGCTGTGAGATGGTGGATACTCTTTGTTGAGCAGCAGTGAAGCAGTATTTCTTCTGAATTTATCTGAGCTGAATCGATTGCTCCTGATAACTGCTATAACCATTATTTGTGGTATATCTGAGCTTCATTCATATCTGTAACCCTGCTCCCTATGACTTGCAACTAATGTTTCACAGCTGTTAGGAGGGATGATAATGAAAATTCAATGTGAAAGAAAAAGAGATACAGCCCAGTCCTACCAAACTGATGAGTCAAATGACCAGATTATTGAGTTATTACTGAAGAGGTTTTTATAAATGACAATGAATAATGCTGTATAGTAGGTGGGTAACTGGCATCATAAGCCAGGAAGACTTGAGTTTGTCATTTCTCTTAAAACACGTTGTTGGGGCAGCTAGGTGGCGCAGTGCTTAGAGTACCGGCCCTGGATTCAAAAGGACCTGAGTTCAAATCTGGCCTCAGACACTTAACAATTACTAGCTGTATGACCCTAGGCAAGTCACTTAACCCCAATTGCCTCACCAAAATAAAATAAAATAAAATAATTTGTTAAAAAACAAACAAACATATTGTCTCTGTCACCCTGGTCAAGTCACTTAATTTATCAGTGCTCTAGAAAATTCTTAAAGAATTAAAGGGTGCAGAAGGGTTGCTGATCTTCATTGGTAGAGGGAGTTACTTCACCTGAGGGTTCTCCACGACAATGAAATTACAGGTCAAAGGCATATTCCAGGAGAAAGTTTCAACGGCCAATCTTCTAAACCCATATTCTAACAAGAGCTCAAATAAGACTGAGTAATGATATGGTGTAGTGAAAAGAACCCTAGAACTGGAATGAGAAGATCTAGATTCAGAATCCAGTAATGTAGATTCAAATTTGAAAAACTTGGGGCTTAGTCTTTGCTTCCATCATTCATTAGCTTTGGGATCTTGGCCAAGACACTTACAGATTAATAATGTCAACCTCACAAAATTGTTGTAGTAATTAGAATGCTATTTTATCAAAACACTACTTAATCAGAAAGAGAGGCAAGTTTCTGGAGAGAACGAAAAAGAAAAAGAACATGGTAAAGTTCTGATAAAGTATTAGTATATCCCTCTAGCCTGTGTTGATAACCATTTTGATACTGTCTTCTTTTTAGGTTTTAATGAGACTCTCCTCTCTTTTTTCTCCTCCTATTTGTCTGACAGCTATTTCTCAATAGTCTTTGTTGTTTCTTCATCCAGGACAAGACTGTTAACTGTGTTTTCCCCTAAGGCTATACAGGACTTTCTTCTTTTCTACATCTACATTACTCCCTAGGTGACTTCATCAACTCCACTGGATTAAATTATTGTCTCTGTGCAGATGATTCTCAGATTTATTTGTTCAGCCCTAACCTCTCTCCTAACATCCAGATTTGTATTTACAGCTGCCTGTTGGACTTTTGATTAGATATCTAATAGGCACCTTAAATTCAACATGTTCAAAAATTAATTCATTTTCCCCCAAATCCTTACTTCTTTCCTAACTTTCTTGTTAAAATTGAAGGTATCACCATCCTTCTAGTCACACAGGCTTACATCTTAGTCATCATCATCAACTCCTTGTCCCACCTCCAATCAAGTCCTCTTGTTTCTTTTTTTTTTTTTTTAGTGAGGCAATTGGGGTTAAGTGACTTGCCCAGGGTCACACAGCTAGTAAGTGTTAAGTGTCTGAGGCCGGATTTGAACTCAGGTACTCCTGACTCCAGGGCCGGTGCTCTATCCACTGCGCCATCTAGCTGCCCCTATCTTGTTTCTTTCTTAGTAACATCTCTTGGTGAGAGCTTACAGCATAGTGGTGGCAGTATCAGTAGAAAAAGGGGGACTAAACAAGGCCTATATTCTTAGAATACTCTGCCACAGGGGGCAGCTAGGTGGCACAGTGGATAAAACACTAGCCCTGGATTCAGGAGTACCTGAGTTCAAATCCGACCTCAGACACTTAACACTTACTAGCTGTGTGACCCTGGGCAACTCACTTAATCCCCATAGCCCTGCAAAAAAAAAAAAAAAAAAAAAAGAATACTCTGCCACAAATCTCATCCCTCTTCAATTTATCCTCCACTCAGCTGTCAAACTGATCTTCCAAAAATGCAAGTCTGACCACATAAGCCTTCTATTCAATAAACTACTAGTGACGATCACATCTAGAATCAAATATAAAATACTCAGTTTGGTTTTCAGCAATTTTCGTAACCTCGCTCCCTTCCTCCCTCTCTTGTTTTCTTACAGCTCATTCATCTCATGAATTCTGTGATCTAGTGACATTGGTTTTTTTGCTGTTCTTTGAACAAGATACTCCATTTCCTGACCCCAAGAGTTTTCACTGGCTGCCTCCCTCACCTAGAACTCTCACACTACTTACCTCCACCTCCTAACTTTCCCATCTTCCTCTAAATCTTAGCTGAAGTCCCACTTTCTATGGGAAGCCTTTCCCAATCCTCCTTCATCTCAGTGCTTTCCCTCTGAAATTACCTCCAATTCACTCTACATATCTTGTTCATACATAGTGTTTGTACACGTTGTCTCCCTCATTAAACGGTGAACTCCTTGAGAGCAGGGTCTTGTTTTGTCTTGTGGTTGTTGTTTTTTCCCACTCTTTGTATTCCCAGCACTTAGAATAATACCTGGAATATAGTAGATGCTTAATAAATGATAGTAGACTGGAAGACTTGGATCAGCTCTCTTTAGTTATCAAGAAGTGAGCAAAAGCTGGAAAATATGGCAAATGGAATGGAATAAGGAACAAAACCAGGAAAAATAGAGAAGGTACCTTGGAGAAGGTACTCCTTCAAATAAAATCAATGCCAATGTTAAGGTAGATTAACTTTAAGGTGTTTAGCTGATGCCTTCAGACTTTTAAGGGCCATTTGAAATCAGTGAGTTATTTACAGGAAAAGGTTATAAGGATTTAAGGGAATCAAGGACCCTCTTTTTTACAGGAAATATAAAGAACTTTTCCACCCTAGAATACCTTTGAGTATGTAATTAAAAAGGAAGAAAGTCTTCATGTGTCTCTGATCATGTCAGCCAGAACTCCTGTGTCTTTTTTTTTTTAACTTAAGGGAGGAAAAACAACAACAGGGAACTTAAAACCACCAAGTTCAACTCCACAGGCCAAAGTCTAAAAATAGGTCAGACTCTGCTTTCTTACGGAAAGAAGTATAAAGTAAGAAAGAAAAAAACAGAAGATCTGAACTGCTTTTCAAAGTCGTCTGAATTTAGTGCCAAGAACCCAAGACAGCCTAGTATTTAGAGGCCTCTTGTGAACCATTTCTGGCTCCTTACAGTCACTAGTGACTGAGTACACCATGCTGGGAAGTAATATTAAAAAAAAAATCCTTTAACATCATAGGCATTTAATTGGTTCAACCATTATTTAAACACACACCTTTTAATAATTGCTCTAAAGTCTCTTTCCAGCTAATGAAACCTTTACAAATGTCCACTGTTAGTAATGGAGTACTTATACAGATATACACAAGGATATTGCACAAGGATATATGTATGTGTATATGTATGTAAACACACATATATATGTGTGCATGTATATATGCATGTCTATACCTACTCAGCCCTTAAACCTCTATATCTATATTTATCT
The DNA here is from genome assembly GCF_019393635.1 of Dromiciops gliroides. Classification (NCBI taxonomy): domain Eukaryota; kingdom Metazoa; phylum Chordata; class Mammalia; order Microbiotheria; family Microbiotheriidae; genus Dromiciops; species Dromiciops gliroides. The sequence continues at coordinate 368,041,802 of NC_057864.1, read as the reverse complement.
GTATCCCTGTCACAAATTTTTTCCTACTCCAGAACATCCTCCACTCAGCTGTCAAATTGATCTTCAAAAAAATGCAGATCCAACCACATCACCCTTCTATTTGATAAACTCTAGGGATTCCTATCACATCTGGGGTCAAATAAAAAATCCTCAGTTTCTCTTTCAAAGCCTTTCATACATACTCTCACCCCTTCCTCCCTTTCCAGTTTTCTTACACCTCACTTACCTCGTGTATTCTGTGATCCAGAGACATTGGCTTCTTTGCTGTACTTTGAATAAAATTCTTCATTCCCAACTCTGAGTTGAGGGAGGGAGGGAGAGAAAGAGATAAAGAGAGAGAGAGAGAGAGAGAGAGAGAGAGAGAGAGATGATAGATAAATAGATAAACAGAAACAGACAGATGGATAGATAGATGAATAGAGATATTTGGGGATACAGATATATACTCATATGTGTGCATGTATATGCAAGGACTATATTTTAGGTTTCGAAACACAATACCTGTTTTTGTTTTTGTTATTTTCTTTTTATGTGGCATGCAAGCAATGATGTGTCAATTATGCTTTGAAAGTTTCTTTTAGATTTATCACTCTGTCATTCATAGAAATGCTTGTTATTTAAGGTCAAACTCAAGAACCCCTGGCTTTATGCTTGACTGATTTTCCAGATGGATTAGACTTCCCATGATCTGTTCATCAGAACCTAAAATGCTCCCTTAGAGAACATGATGTGATCATTAGAGCTAGAGATGAGAGTCAAAAATGTTGTGAGTCACAATATAATATTCCCCAAGCATTTGCTTACTCATTCAGCAGTCAATATTTATTGAGTACTTATTACTATGCCAGCAAATGGGAGATTGGCAGGGATATAGATGAATGTGACATGGATATTGCCCATAGTATTATATAGCATCGAGGATGACATATCCAAAAATAACTGCAATAAAAGGAAAGATAAGCTTTATAGGAAATGTAAAAAAAATTGCTAGGGGATGTCATGGGAGAAAAAAATTACTTGGAGCATGTCATCATGTCCAAAGTATCCCAGAGGAGTGAGAGGAGGAAAAAAAAGTCATATGAAAAAGGGGTGATTAATATGGACAACAGAATACTTAGAGGAGGGGCTCTTAAACTTGGGCGGGGGGTGTTATGGACCTCTTTGACAGTCTGGCTAAGCCTACAACTCTCTTCCCAAAATGTTTTTAAATGAATAAGGTAAAATATATTGAATCACAAAGGAAACCATTTTGTTGAAATGCAGTTATTGAAATTTTTTGAAACATAACTTTATGAAGCCTGGGTTAAGGACACCTGACCTTGGAGGAGACATTATTATGGTCTCCAAATATTTGAAGGGAAGTCATATAGAAAAATGAATAGGATTAATTCTCTTCCTCCAGAGAGCAGAACTGGAACCAGTTAGTGGAAATTAGTCAGTTTCCTATACACTACAAAATAGCTTCCTCTCTGATGCACAGACACAGACACACACACATATCCAAGAGTCTTAGAACAATTTATATACATATATGTCTGTCTCCAAGGACCATCCTACCCAAGTTAGGAGATGCTCATTAAAAGAAAGTTGGCATCTAGGTGAGGATAATATTCTTCTGCAATAGTAATTGACAAATACAGTATACTAAGGCATCAAAGTGCTGTGGAGGCAGTGTCAATACCAATAATATATATTTGTAGGAATATTCTAGAATTCCCTCCAAAGTTCTCTTAGAGCATCCTCACCTGATGATTTCCATCCTCATGATTTCTACATAGCTAGTCTACTAAGCTTCCTAGAATTATTTCCTTTCTTCCTTACTTAATCTTGCCTACATGCTCACCTTCAAATGAACCCCACCCTGCCCCAAATATCCTTTGAAATCCTGCTGGGTGGCAGCAGGATGTAAGAGAATATGTTGTATGTTATTAAGGGTTTCAATTAATATGTCTGAAAAATATATATGCTTAAATCTTCTTACATAATATATAATGTCAATACAATTGTGCGAACATAATTATTAATAATGGATTTTGGGGTGGACCCAGGGACTCAGTTCTAGTTGGGTTTCCATATTAGGAGGGAGGTCAAGGCAAGTCCAAAGAATGGAGATAAGACTCTGTGTCTAGGACAGTAAAGTGAGGGGATTAAGTCTGTCTCTCCCATTAGACCTTGTTGTCATCACAGTAGAGTTCATTTTAATATGGACCAGCCTCAAGTCATGTCAACCAATGGAATTGAATGATGCTAGCTAATTAGCTTTGGTCAGTGTTTAAGGAGCCGCTTTTATCAGAAGGAAGAAAAACACTGGACCACAGGGGGCTTGCTTTCTTTCTTCCTGGGACTCTCTTGGACTCTCCACACACCCTCTCCTCTCCCATATGCTGGGTGTGTAATTGTTTAGGCCTGTAAACCTGTGACTAGTGAGGGAGTTAGGGAGATACATGGTCAATACTTTATCAATATGTGATATTAATTAATAATAAATGCTTACTGTCTAGTCTGGTGAAATAGGCTATAATTTATAAAAGCAATATTTTAGAAAACCCCAGCCTAGTTCTCTGATAATTTATATACACAATAAAATACTTGATTTTTAAAATTGTATATAATACCCCATTGTTTGTTTTGTAAATATGACTTGCAGACACTAGTAGTCAGACTAAATGATTCCTGAACACAGGAAATATTCAATATTTCTCTTTTAATCATCTCCCATGACGCTTACAAAATATTCCCACACATAAAGCCAATAACAATACTATGGGACCCTGTTTAGACATACTCCACAAGAGAAAGCCATTGATAGCTCTGGTAAGTTGCTCTATCACTCTGGGCCAGGTTTCTCTTCTGTAAAGTTGGAAGGTGAGACTGGGTGATCTGCAAAGTGCTTTCTAGTTCAAGGGTTCTATGAATGTCAAGGTAGAATAACAGCATAAGTGATATGTTTTTGTACTCCTCACTCACATCAATATTGTATTGCTTCTCTTATCATAATGTCTCATGTGACATCATGCAAAGATAGTTAAATTACCCTATTTTTAAAAATTTTATGTCATTCCCAAGATTTTATAATCATTTACAAATTCTTTCTACAACCCTTTATCCCTAGCCTGCAAAATTCACAAATCTAAAAGTCAGCAGGTGCTAGAAATCTACATTGCTGTTTGTCTAGTAATAGAATGAGTTCTTTCTCATGTATAGATTTCCAGCTTGGGACTAACCCTTGAGGATACTGTGCACTTCCCTTGACCTAAGGGAAACACCTGTTCTCTGGTTTTTCCCATGCAATATTCACAAATCACACAGGAAGGTGGAGGCTTTCACAATGGAAATAGCTTTTAAAACAAAACAACCACCTTGAGACTTAAAAAATACAGAGGGGAAAATGGATAATTTTATGACCATTTTCTCCAACTATGTCTCTATGCTTCTCATTTTTAAATATTCTATTAAATTTTAATATCCCAGTTAAAAATAAATTATTTATTTTGCCTGTCTTACTTGAGATGAGTAGACACACTCATCTATTACTGCCTTCTAGAACTCAAATATATATATATATATATATATATATATATGGTTTTTTATTTTATTTATGTTTTTTGTGGGGCAATGAGAGTTAAGTGACTTGTCCAGGGTCACACAGCTAGTAAGTGTCAAGTGTCTGAAGCTGGATTTGAACTCAGGTCCTTCTGAATCCAGGGCCAGTGCTTTATCCACTGTGCCACCTAGCTGCCCCCTCAAAAATACTTTTAAAATATTTTTCCCTTAGGATAAACATTCTTCTTTATTTTACATCCCTATGTACTTTATAAAGTTTTTAAGTTTTCCAGTGTTTAAAAATGAGATAAATTGATCTCAGAATAAATACATTACTAGTCTGATAAGTGAAAGGAAAAAACAACCAGGAAGTGATTTTCATATGGATTTATTTCACATTTGAGATTCATGTCCTATCCTTGGTCTAATTCAATCTAGGTTATCATTTTTCAGACACAGCTTAGCAAAAAATTGTTTGAGAATGTGTAGCCTACAGTTTACGCTTCTAAGAATTGTCTGTGGATAGCCAATGGATAATGGCGAGGACTGAGTAAGAGTCAGGCAGTGCAGCTTCCTATTCCTAACTTTATTACTAATCGTGTGATAGAAGACAAATCACTTCACTATTTGGAACCTTGGGTCCCTTATTTATAAAATAAGGGGAGGGGTCAGCTAGGTGGCAGAGTGGATAAAGCATCAGTCCTGGATTCAGGAGGACCTGAATTCAAATTCAGTTTCAGACAATTGACACTTACTAGTTATGTGACCCTGGGCAAGTCACTTAACCCTCATTGCCCTGCAAAACAAACAAACAAACAAACAAATAAAATGAGGGGAGTGGAAAATACATGGTCTATAAGATCATTTTTCAGCTCTGACATTCTATGAACCACATTCTCAAACTGTGATTATTTAGTCTAACATTTCAGTTAATTCTATGTGAAAGAAAGGATTACTAATAACCAGTGGTTTAGGGAGAGCCAGAGTTCCTCCCTTTTTCTAAAGTCCTGATTTCTAAAGCTCAGTCTCTTGAAGGACATTATTGATAATGAGATTGGATTCAGACTCCACCCAGGTGGGGGAACCATTATGCTTTACTCAGAGTTGGATACATTGCCCAAGGCTGGGGCTACCTTGAAGTAAAGGACGTCATCAAAGTTCATTTGAATATGTTCAACCCCTCATTGTAATATTCATTCTCTCATTAATTATTGCCCAATCAGAGTTTATTGCCCCCCTCAGAAATACTTATCTTACAAAGAACATATAAGGCATTAGCTTGCCACCATGATGGTCTTTGGTCTAAGAGAGAGACAGTCAAATGACTGTCCTTTTATTAATAAACATGCTGGTATTATTAATAAAATGATTAAATTACCCAGAAATTCTCTCTCAAGTTTTTAAAATGTCACATATCCATATTTCAATACTAAACTTATAAAATACATTTTTACAATTCTGAGAAATTTGTAATTAATCTAAAATAAACTCATTAAATGTTTATGTGTATATATATATATATATACATGCCTGTACATGTAAATATGCATGTATATATGAATATGTGTGTTCCTACATAGATTTAAACAACTTGAACCTGAAAAAGAACTTTATTAACTCTAATTGGGGAAGGGGATAGCAATTAAGAATATTTATCTACATATCTTTGTTTATATAGTAGATAGTAAATATTGAATCATGTTTTAGCATACCCTAGTCTGCTTTAATTATAATTTTCCTTCTTACAGTGTTTGCTTTCATAGCAAAAGCATCAATTTTGAAAAAATCCTATAAATGGGTATCAGTTTAAACAATATATTAGGTGACCACTTGATTCAAAAGCCCAGCTCTGAAAAAGCTGGACACAGAAAGACCAATTTTGTTACTACCTTATTCAATTAGATTTGTTTCATATATATGTGTATGTGTGTGTGTGTGTGTGTGTGTGTGTGTGTGTATTAAATACTATATGTAAAAGAAGTTTATGGTTCTTTTACAATTTTCTTCCTTGTTTCATGTAAATTGAAATGTTGATATTTGTCAATGATTGTTTGAGTCACAATTAAAAAGAAAATTTTGTAAACCTACCAAGAAGGAGATATTACAGCACGATAGGTTTCATAAAACTTGCCACTTCTGTGTTTGAAATCAGAAGGGAGGGGCAGCTAGGTGGTAGAGTGGATAGAGCACCCACCCTGGAGTCAGGAGGACCTGAGTTCAAATCTGACCTCAGACACTTGACACTTACTAGCTTTGTGACCCTGGGCAAGTCACTTAACCCCAATTGTCTCACCAAAAAAAAAAAAAATGAAATCAGAAGGGAAAGGGTCATTTGGGTTGGCTTATATAATCAATCTGTTTGAATATCATGGCTTTACCTGCACGTGGAAAGTCTTAATGACATTTTCAGATCTGACTTCACTTTTTTTCAGTTTTGCAGAGTTCAGTAGAATATTTGTGCAAGAATCCTTATTGATTTTATAGAGAATAAATTGTTCCTGCTGCTAAACTAATGACATGTTAGCTGGGTGGCACAGTGGATAGGGACCTCGACCTTGAGTCAGGAAGACCTGAATTCAAATCTAGTTTCAGACACTTACTAGCTATGTGACCTAGGGTAAACCACTTAAATTCTGTTGCCTCAGTTTTCTCAACTGTAAAATGGAATTAATAATAATAATAACAACGTCTATCCCCCAGGGTGGTAGTGAGGATCAAATGAGATAATGTTTTTAAAGCACCTAGCACATAGTAAATAGATGCTTAAAAAATGTTTGTTTTGCCCCACTTAGATCTATTTAGATCTATTCTTTCCTAGGTACAGTTTCTTCCCCATGAAAAAATTTCTCTAACAACATAGGTAGGTAGGGCAACTAGGTGGCACAGTGGATAAAGCACTGGCCCTGGATTCAGGAGTACCTGAGTTCAAATCTGGTCTCAGACACTTGACACTTACTAGCCGTGTGACCTTGAGCAAGTCACTTAACCCCCATTGCCCTACACAAAAACAAAAACCAAACAAACAAACAAACAAAAAACATAGGTAGGCATGTCCTCTGTAACTTAAAAATTAAAGTCTTAGAGAGTTGTTTGTGACAGAGAGACATTGTTACTTTCCTAAGATCACACAGCCAGTATCTGTCAGAGATGAGACTGAAGGCCAGATTTTCCTGATTGTAAGGTACTCTAATTTTTCTACCCACTAACCAATTCTTATGTTACTACTCATATAAATTCTGAGTGTTATTTTCCCCAGCCTTTTTTTTCCTGATTTCCAAGGATGGAGTACCCAAACTGATGGTTTTATGGCAACATTAAAATATTAGAATTGTCTGCTCTGGATGCAGAGAAATGAGAACCAGTGATGACCCTCCACCATCCTTTTGTAATTAATCAACCTGGGCCATTATTTTAAATCAGAGGACTAAGATTCAAAGACTAGCTCTGCCATATACTCATTCTATAACCTTAGGCATCACTTCATCTCCCTGGCTTCAGTTTCTTTATCTGGAAAATGAGAGGGTTGCACTAGATAGCCTCAGAAGCCAGCTCTAAATCATAATCTTGTCATCCTTTTTAATGTGGTGTTAGCCTGAGTGGGGGCTAAGCATGGGAGCTAAGAACTCTTTACCTTTCCTATAGAGATCTGGCCATTAATCAAATTCTATGGTGGCTGAGGGATAGAAGTGGGGGATTGTTGGGGAACCTAAGTAGCAAATCAAACATTGCCCAGGAAAACCCTGGGTTGTCACACATCAAAGAGAGAATTTGTGACTGATGTTCTCAAGAATGAATCTCACCTGTGCAAATCCAGAGTCAAACATCAGTTCTAAACCTCAAGTTATATAAATTTTATTTTTAATATACATTTATTATCACATATTATTTACCAGGCATTGTTCAGTAGATTAAATTAGATGGATGGATGGATGGATGGATAGATAGACAGACAGACAGACAGACAGACAGACAGACAGACAGACAGACAGACAGATAGACAGATAGGTAGATAGGTGGATAGATGGATGGATGGATAGATAAATAGATGATAGATAGATAGATAGATAGATAGATAGATAGATAGATAGATAGATAGATAGATAGATGATGGATCACCTCCTCCTTACAACAACCTTGGGAGGTAAGTGTTGTTTGTTATTATCTCTATTTTACAGTGACAGGCAGAGGTTAATTAATATGCCCAAGATCACGTAGTAAGCATCTGAGGCCAGATTTGAACTTCCTGATTCCAGTTCTAGTATTATAGCCACTGTGACATCTAGCTGCCTAGCTTTAATCAGTGTATAGCTTACACACCTTTTTATGGGCCCAAGTTATTACAGATTTTACAATCTTTGTTTTATAAAAGTCTCAGGTCTTGAATATAAGAAGTATATGGAAAGGCTTTTAAACACATATTTTATATTATTGCTTGCTGAAGTATCAGGAGTAATTATGGGGGGAGGGAGTGGGGAAGAAAACAGAAAATGTCAAGTCTGAGTCTGAAGTACCACAGAGTCTCCAGTTTATTCCATAGTGCAATAATCTGGGGGCTGATTGTGACACATATTCATCAAGTGACAAGGTCCACAGCTTCGCAGTTAACTCAGTAGAGTGCCCTTTCCATTTAGGAATAATACCTGTTAAGGCTATTATTTAAGCTTGACAAGAGTTTCTAACTTTGATTTTCTCGGCCTATAGTAAGGATGGTGGTTAATCTTCTTAGTAGAATGAAAATTCTCTCTCTTCATCTTATGTATAAGAAAATGGACATGTGTGAATGTTCTTCTGTTCTGCATGTGTAATTATCAAACCCACTCAACCACAAAGTTCAGCTCCTTTCTTAGAATGTCTTCTTATCCATCAAGCAGTTCAGCAAACATTTAAATACCTACTCTATGCAAGATACCACAAGGGCTGATGTCTTTATCCATTTAATTCTCTGTATGAACTGATTTTGAGATGCCAGTTCTGAAAGCATAGTAAAAAACAAATGGAAACATTTTTAAGTTGTCTCCAGTTCATTGGGAAAATTCCCCATGGCAAATATGAGAAAATAGAGTGTCACATAGGACAAGCAGGCATAGATGAATTTCGATCTGCATCACTGAAAGTATATCCACAGCTATGAGATCACAAATCTCATTTCAGTATTTGGGTAATAAGGGAGGAGGCAGGGAACATGGGAGGGTATTTGTTATTATTTTCAAATTTGAGATTAAGGAAAAGTAAATCAAGAAAATATAATTACTTTGACATGTGTCTCTCTGTTTATTCAGGTAACACCTTAATGCTCTGAGCATCAATTGTACTCAATCTCAGGACATTCCCTTTGTCTTCTGGTTGTTATCAATTTATTCTTTTCCCCATGCATTCCTACTAAGGGACATTCTTTGTCTCTAGCTTGACAGATTGCAGAGAGTTTAGAAGCCTGAGCATGGGTTTTAATTACTCCCAGGATGGCAATATAGTGCCCATAAAGCTTCCTCCTCTCAATCAGGTTTTGTAAGCCATTCACCCAGAATGATCCTAGCCATTCAGTGAGTCTCAGAAATTCACTTATTTCATTTGTTCATTCTACAAATATGCATTAAGTGTGCTTACTATATATGTAATACTGGATTAAGTTTACTCATTGAAACCATACTACCTACCAAAGCTATGGCATAGTAGAAAAAATAAACCACACTAGACTAGGAGTCAGGGATACCTTGATTTTATCCTGGATCTACCACTAGCTAGCTGTCTTCCCTTAGGCAAACTATTTTCATTGTATGGGACTTATTTATAAAATTAGTAGGCTCATTCTTTCCAGTTTCAAGGCTCTATAAACTTCTAAGGTTTAAACTTGCATTCTTTTATTCCTCAAACTTTGCATACCAGACAAAACTGCAGTGGGCATGGCTGCAGATGCAACAGTTGTGGGCAAACTGTGTAGGCACAAGAATAAAAATACATAAGCTATTTTCTAAGAAGCTATTTCTGCCAAGGAGGCTGAGGCTGACGGATCTCTTGAACTCATGAGTTCTAAGCTGCAGTGACCAATAGGGATATCTTCACTAAGTTCAGCATCTGTGTGGTAATCCCCCCAGGAGTGGGGAATGACTAGCTTGCCTATGGAGGGGCAAACCAGCACAGATCAGAAATGAAATAAGTCAATAAAGGGATGAGGCCACTGAGTAGCCCCTGAACTTCCAGCCTAAGTGGGATGGAGAGACCAAGCCTTTGTAAAAAAGAAAAAAATGAATGAATGAATGATATATAGATAGATAAATGAATAAATATCTTAAAAGCCATTTCCACATTAGTCACATTTGAAAATAAGAATTCTCACCTTGAACAAAAGCAGAAAGCATAAAAAAAATCAGCCTAAGAATCAAGATGTAGCCATCTATAAGTTAACCAGAAAGAAGTCATGGTAGTGGATTTCAACTTATATCCTAAACTTGCTACAATCTCATCCATTAATTTAATCAGTAGTGTTAGCGTAGCATACAGGTCATTGGACTAGGTATTAGAAAGGTCTGAGTTAGCATCCTACTTCAGACATTTACTGTGTGAACCTGGACAACTAACAGCCTCTTTGAATATCCCTGTCCTGTCAAAGGAGAATAAATAACAGCATTTATTTCTAATGGTTGTTGTGAAGTTTGAATGAATGAAAATACACACATCTATTAAGCATTTGCTATGGTGTACACACTGGGCTAAGTGGTAGAGATACAAATACAAAAAAAATGATATCCCCCTGCCCTCAAGGAGATTGCATTCTAGTAGGGAAAAACAAGGCATGGGAGATGGGGGAGGAGAGAGTGGTCACAAGGAAAGGGAGTTTGTTCTGGGAAGTTATAGATATGATGCTAACCCAAAGAGCAGTCAATTGACACATGGCTTTAGGAAGCAATGACTATTGATTTTATTTGAAATGAGATAACATGCATAAAGCACTCTGCAAACCTTAAAATGACATACATAAGCTATTGGCAGATTGAAACATCCCACTTCCTTTAATTTTACCTTGTTTTGCTTAATGTTCACTTCTTTTTTTGTTTGTTTTGGTTTTGGTTTTTGGTTTTTTTGGTGAGGCAATTGGGGTTAAGTGACTTGCCCAGGGTCACACAGCTAGTAATTGTTAAGTGTCTGAGGCTGGATTTGAACTCAGGTCCTCCTGAATCCAGGGCCAATTCTCTATCCACTGCACCACCTAGCTACCCCACTTAATGCTCACTTCTGCCTATGCCTTCTTTTAAATAATTTGCATATTGTTGGATGAAAATTGTCCTAGATGATGGTGTCTCTGTTCATTCTATATATCGCCCCCTCCTAACTCTGCAGACTTTCTCCATGATGCCACCATACCAGCTACCTTCATCTCTCCCCCTCCCTCCCTTCTGTTTCCTTTTACATACTGTCAATAAGATGGCTATGGAGTTACATCCAGGACACCAAGGTTTGAATCCTACTTATTATAATAGCTGTGTATTGATGGGAAAGCCACTTAAATCTCTGAGCCAGTCAGTACATAAGAATTTATCGGGGCAGCTAGGTGGTGCAGTGGATAAGGCACCAGCCTTGGATTCAGGAGGACCTGAGTTCAAACCCAGCCTCAGACACTAGCTGTGTGACCCTGGGCAAATTACTTAACCCTCATTGCCCTGAAAAAGAAAAAAATGAACAAAAAAAAGAATTTATCAAGCAACTACTATGTGCCAGGCACTGTGCTAAGTGCTGGAGGTACCAAAAAAAGGCAGAATATAGTCCCTGTTCTCAAGGAACTCACAGTCTAATAGGAGAAACAACATGCAAACAACTATGTGCAAACAGGACATATACAAGATGCAATGAACATAATTAGTAGAAAGAAGGCATTAACATTAAGGGAGATAAGCAAAAATATCTACATAAGATGGGATTTTAGCTGGGACTTGAAGGAAGCCAGGGAAGGCAGGAGGTGAAGACGAGGTGGGAGAGACTTCTAAAAGCAGGGAACAGAGACTGGAAATGGCCAGAGTCTGTCAATGAAGTGTTTTATTTGAGAAAGAACAAGGAGGCCAATGTCCTTGGATCACAGAATACATGGAAGGGAATAAAATGTAAGACTGGAAAGATAGGAGGGGGGCATGTTGGGAAGAGCTTTAAATGCTAAACATCCTGAAGATGGAAAGGAGTTACTGTATTTGATTGAATGGGGGTAGAAGGAGGGAGCAGAGGGTGTAACGTGGTCAGATCTACAATTTGGAAAGATGAAATTGACAGCTTAATGGGGGATGGACTAGAAGTGGGAGAGACTTGTAGTAGGCAAACCAAAACCTGCTCCAGGGTAGCAGCAGTGCCAGAGGAGAAGTATATGCAAGAGATATTACAAAGAGAAAACAACAAGACTTTGGCAAGAGATTTACTATGTGGAGAGTAAGAAAGAGTGAGGAATCAACAGATTGTCCTAGGGTGACACCTAGGTTGAAAGCTTAGGTAACTGGAAGGATGGTAGTGACCTAGGCAGTAATAGGGAAGTTTGCAAAATGTGAGGTTTTGGGGGGAAAGATGACGAGTTCAGATTTGGACATGCTGAGTTCAAGATGTCTGTGTGACATGCAGTTTTAGATGGCTATTAAGCAGTTGGAGATGTGACATCAGGGGTAAACAGAGAAGTTAGGGCTATTTAAATAGATTTGAGAATCAGCAGCATAGAGATGATAACTGAATCCAGGAGACTTAATGATATCACCAAGTGAAATAGTATAGAAGAAGAGAATAAAGAGCAGGATGGTACCTGAGGGACAACAACCTTTAGTAGATATTACCTAGATAAAGATCTAGCAATAGAAAGTGAGGAGTGGTGAGACAGGCAGGAAAAGAACCAGGAGAGAGTGGTGTGCTGGAAACCTAGAGAGAAGAGGGTGTAAAGGAGAAAAGGATGACCAACAGTGTCAAAGGCTTAGAGAGGTCAAGGGTGAAGATTGGGCAAGTCCATTAGATTTGGCAATTAAGAGACCTTTAGTAATTTTGGAGAGAACAGTTTTGTATTAATGATGAAGTCAGAAGCCAGACTATAGAGATTTAAAAAGAGAATAAGAGGAAAGTAAGTGAAGCAAACAATAATAAATAGCCTTCTTATGTATAAAATGCTTAACACTGCACTTACACTACATACTTCACAGAATTGTTGATAAGCAAATGATTTAAGGGGCAGCTAAGTGATGCAGTAGATAAAGTACCAGCCCTGGATTCAGGAGGACGTGAGTTCAAATCCAGCCTCAGACACTTGACACCAGCTGTGTGACCCTGATCAGTCACTTAACCTTCATTGTCCCACCCCCCAAAAAATATTTAAAATACTCTAGAAATGTGAATTATTTTAATTATTATATGCACTCTTTCTACAAAAGGGATTTCATGGTTTCTGATCTTGGTAACTCTGAGCCTGCATTTAAGAGAAACTCAAGGTTTTCATGAACCTTAACTCTTCAGCTTATTCCCCAAATCAGTATTTCTTCCTTACTTCCCAATCTCTATAAATTTTATCATTATTTCCCCAGTCAACCAGACTAGAAATCTTACAATTATCTTTCATCCTTCCTTTTACTCTGTTCCCATATCTAATCACCAAACTTGTCAGTTCTTCTTTTAAAATGTCTTTTTCTTTCATTCATTCCATTCTCTCTACCACTATCGTTCCAGCCCAAGTCCTCTTTACCTTGTACCTGAGCAAGTACCTCTTACTAATCTTCCTGAAGATCACTCTTTCTGAAAGTCTGTTTTCATCATGTTCATCCGTACAGTGGAAATAATACTAACTCATCCTAGTGTCAAAGGACCCAGGTTGAAACCTTAATTCTTATGCTAATGCCTATATAATCTTGGGTAAATCATTCAACTTCTCTGGGTCTCATCTTCATCTATAAAATTGAGGAAGAAAACTAGATGACCTCTGACATTCCTTCCAGCTCCATATCTATGATCCTATGGTCTTATCAAAAATCTTTAACAGTTTCTTAAATTTGACAGTTGTAGAGAGGAGCAAAATCCTTGGCCCAGTGCCATGTAGTCACATGCTACCTATCTATATTAATTTCTCCAACTTTCACTCCACCTATGCCAATCCCTCCATGACCCCTGAATATAAACATACCATTTTCATTCCTAACTCTATGCTGCTACTCAGATTGTATGCCTCTCCTCTCTTCCTATTCAGAAAAATATTTTAAATGCAAAAAAATACATAGGATTACCAAGGAAACCAATTATACTAAAATAGAGTTATCCAAATATTCTAGTGCAAAGCTTTTATTTTGCAAATGAGAAAATTAAGCCCCACAAAAAGGAAGTGATTTGCTTAAGCTCATTTGGCTAATTAGCAGAAGTCAAAACTAACTCCAAATCCAGTGTTCTTCCAGCAAGTATTATTTCAGTTCTGAGCCAAAAGTGTAACATGGAAGCCAAAAGAGTCATTATGATCTTGGATGTAATTAAGAAGGACATGGTGTCTAGAATGAGGGAATAAAGAGTGCCCCTGGCTAATTCTAAAGCTCTGACATGTTTAACAAAGATAGAAGGCACAGAAAATCCAGGAGACCTGCAGACAACCATGGTCTCCATTGTGCTACCACCGATGAATTACAGCACTTGTCAAAAATGGTGCATACTTAAAACCACAGTGGAATGTTTTTATTATTCCTCAATAAGCAGAAAGATCTGGATTCTTATCTCTAGTATAAGAGGAAATTCTTTATTCCTCAGGCAGAATGTTTTTCCAAAGGAGTATTGCATTTACTACAAACAATTAAAAAAATGCAATAGGTCCCTTTCCTTCTTTCCTGAAAATACAACAAAAGAGAAATAAAGGACAAAATGAGAAACATAACTCACAGAATAGAAGACCTATTTAATTCACCATAATAGATTATACTGAGGATCAAATCTATCACCATCTCACAAATGGGCTATTTACACACACACACACACACACACACACACACACACACACACAAATAATAATGTACTAGCTAAAACTGACCAACTATTCCAACATCCTCATTTTGCAGATAAGGAAATTGAGGCATGGGAAGACTTTTTTTGCAGAAGCAATGAGGGTTAAGTGACTTACCCAGGGTCACACAGCTAGTAAGTGTCAAGTGTCTGAGGTCAGATTTGAACTCAGGTCCTCCTGAATCCAGAGCAGGTGCTTTATCTACTTCTCCACCTAGCTGCCCCAAGGTATGGGAAGATAATGTGACTTGCCCAAGATCACCCAACTAGTAGGTGACAGAATTAGCACTCAAACGCAAGCCTTTTGACTCTTGTTCATGTCCTTTCCTATATAATCCTTCCTCCCCTACTCTTCTAGACTAGAGGTTCTTAACCTAGGGTCTGTGAGGTTTTTTGGTGTTTTGTTTATTTTAGTGAGGCAATTGGGGTTAAGTGACTTGCCCAGGGTCACACAGCTAGTAAGTGTTAAGTGTCTGAGGCCGGATTTGAACTCAGGTACTCCTGACTCCAGGGCTGGTGCTCTCTGTGAGGTTTTTTTAAATAGTATTTTGATAACTATTTCATTCATCTTATTCTAGTGGTCATCAGCGGACTATAAAATAAATAAATAAAGGTTCATCATTAACATAATTTTTGCTAGTGCTCAAAAAATAATGCAGAGAAAGATCCTCCAAACTGTCAGCATATACCTTGATATTTAAATACTTTAATGCAGAGGTTGGCAGACTGTGGAAAATATATTTCAGGATCAAGAAATTAAAGAGGCAAAAACATATGGATATGTGGAAACCTTATGGACAATATTGTGAATAACTTTTTAAGACAAGAACTTGAAAGACCCTGAACATAAGAATCACCAATTATTGGGAAAAAATAACATTAATATTACAAGACTGGAAGTGACTGGTTGTAGATGTGGGAGTCATTTTGTAATCAAGATGTCTATGTATAATCATACTGTTGACTAGTTAGTGAGGAAGAGAGGATAAAGATTAGAAAAAATATCGGATATATTTATAACAACTCAACATGACATATATAAACAAGTTGTTGACTCTGACAAATGGGAGATAAATGAAAGTTAAACCATTGAATTAGTGTTTATGTTTCTTAGAAAACTTTAGCAAATATAAACAATAACAACAATGAAGACCAGACCCTCAAAAACAAGCAAACACAATAGCCAGCAAATACTTTTATCACCTTTCCAAGAATCAGAATGAATCAAAGCATCATGTCAATTTAAAATACAAGTTTATATGCAAAATGTTATACAGGAAAACTACAAAATATTGTGAGGAACATATATTTTATACATATATACATACAATATATAAAAACATAGATAATATTATCTACCTTTGTAAGCCTTATAGTGTTATATAAGTGGTAACTATTATTATAACTATTATAATTTTATAAAACTTCAAGAAGTATTGAATAGGACAATATATAAACAGACAGCTTATTTGACGCCAATGAAGCAAGCATATCACCAAGAGCATTTATACATGAAATTGAAGTTAACTTCATGATAAATTCATAAATGAAGTTAAAAAGAATCCTGTACTATAAGAAAAATACACAGAGAAGAAATTTGTCATGAAGACGATAAAATATCAATAGCACTCTATTTTTAAGATGTCTCAGAGAAGATTCCCCCCAAAATGAATAATTACATTAACAAACGTTCCCCTTACCCTCCCCCACAAAAGTCACGGAGAAAATTTCAGTATCTACTGATTGACACACCTAATTTCTCATGAAATCTTTAAAGGAATGGTCTATGATCATATTTGAAGATGTATTTGGTAAAATATTTGGGATTTTTAAGGTGATTTTTCACAGCCAATCAAAGTCACAGCTATACAACTTACTACATAGGATAAATATATATATATATATATATGTATATAATTCTATTTTATTATTTGTTTGTTGAATAGAAATACTTGACTCAGTATGGAATTCCACTGTATAGTCGTTCTTCCAAATAAGCTGTCAAATAGGTATATGGTATAGGTTTGCTTTTCTCATCTATAGAGTAGAAATAATGCATGCAGTGTCTATTTCACAAGATTATGTTGAAAGAACTTGGAAAAACTTAAACTGTTCCCAAAGTGTGCAAACCATTGTCCTCTTCTACTGTTATACTATTCCTTCAGAGTGTCAACAACAGGAAGTACCTGTTTTTCATGATCCTTTTATTATAAACATCAAGGGAAGTATGCTACACAGACATTTACCAGTTTCATGGACAATCTTCTATACAGAATCCAAATGGAAGAAAATTCTGTACAGATGGTGAGTTCCACCAGATGCTCTTACTTATAGATGACATTGTATTAATGACATTAAACTCAAGAATATTAAAGAGCCTCCCCAGTGAAACCCTGGCCATTCAAAGATGAACATACTTAAAAATCTAAGCCTGGGGGAAACAAATAAATTAAAATGCATATTAACAACCCATTGAGTTCATGAGTACATTTATCTTGGACAATAAATTGGACCCAAAGTTGCATAAGGAGAGAGGATGCTTGATAGCATTTGGGAAAATTTGCAGCCTTTTCAGTGATAACCAGCTATCACATTACGCAAAAGCACATCTTCTCAAAAACAAAATCAATTTTGATTCTTCAGTAGCCATAATTTTCAATGTTCTACAGTTATTTTGGTGATCATATGCATGTAAATCATGACAATGTAGAGAAGAGACAGGTGGTGGGTAAAGTGGGCTCTAACTCAGGACTTTCCTGTGAAAATATGTGTAAAGATATCAACAAAAACTTGAGTAGTCAGGAAAAGAGGTTGGCTAATAATGTTACAAAAGCAAAAGATAACAGTTGCATGGCCTGAGTATTATATAAAATACAAGGTATTCTAAAAACCTTAAAGAATCTAAAGAAATGCCAGGTATTAAGTAGATGCTCTATGGATGATTTTTGCAAAGATGTGGATTAGTATAATACAGGATAAAAAGGGTTATGATTTATATTAGTAAAGGATTTTGATGAAATTATTTATCTACCAAGGTATGGGCTTGAAAAAAAGCTTCCCATCTTGATAATAAAATAGAAATTTTGTCTATTTTATTATTATTTTTGCCTATTTTATAGGCAACATTTTAAAATATTCTAATTTATACTTAATTTAATTCATAGGAGGGGAAAAACTTTAAACTATCTTACAATATGCTGAACATCAAATTACGTTCACCTTTATCATCTTAATCATTGATCAACATTTAGTGTCCTGTGATATGCCAACCACTGTACCAGAGAGAATATATTAACTGCAGAGATGCCAACAGTACATTTATTTATCACATTTTAAAGATTGGACTCTATCATGCATGATAAAGGTCTACATAAGCAAGATTATACAAGGTGGATGCCACTTACATAAGGAACATTATAATAAGTCAAGTCTGGAAAGTTAATAAGCAATTAAGGAAGAGTTAGAGTACGAGGCTCTTGAGCAATGAATGGAAGGACAAATGAAATTGGGAACAAACACGAATGCTTTTCTTGAGCTTTTTTAGAAAATGTGACCATTTTTTAAAAGTCATGATCAGTTCCCCTCCGCTTAGATCAAGCCAATGTTTGTATCAGATAAAGAATTCATCTCTATCGTTTTTAGATATTTATAAAATCAAATATCATATTTACAAAAGAAAAAGAGTCATGTTTCAGAAAGTTTCTTTCCTATTAATCCAACTTCATTCTAATCTACATTTTCAACTGGTGCTTGTGTAGATATCTTTGTTTATCTGCAATGTTGCCAGGCTTCTTAAGCTTAGAGCCATGCTTGACTTTTCACTCATATATCAAATCAGGGGCTAAAACTTATAATACTAGCCTTACAATGCCTCTTGTATAGATCCTCTTTTCTTCAGTCACACAGCCACCACCCTGTTTCAGGAGCTCCTCTCCTTCCACCTGGAATATTGCAATAGCATTCTATTCAGTCTCCCTGCCTCATTTTCTCCATTCCAATCCAGGCTCCACCCTGATGCCTAAAGTGCAGGCCTAATCAAGTCATGCTCATACTCAATAAACACCAGTGGCTCCCTATTATCTCTATGATCCAGTACAAATTTTTCTGTTTCACATTTAAAGCTCTTCATAACGTCATCCCTTTCTACCTTTCTAAGCTTCTATCACTTTCCTTCCCTCATTACCCTCTGTGATTCAGTCACGGTGGCCTATTTCCTGTTCTTCACACACTCTACAGTCTGTCTCCATGCCTTTATTTTTTATGGAAGTTGTTTTAGGCAGAGACTGTCTTCCATTTTTGTATTTTTTTTTTGGTGGAGCAATGAGGATTAAGTGACTTGTCCAGGGTCACACAGCTATTAAGTGTCAAATGTCTGAGATCGGATTTGAACTCAGGTTCTCCTGAATTCAGGGCCAGTGCTTTATCCATTGCACCACCTAGCTGCCCTTCCATGCCTAGAATGTTTTAGCCATTTACCTCTACCTCTTGACATCTTGTAATCTCCAGCTTCTTTCAAAACTCAACTCATTTGCTATGCTCTCCAGGCCTTTGCCTTCCCTTTGTGATTGTTGTTGTTCAGTCAATTAAGGCATGTCCTACTCTTCATGACCCCATTTGGGGGGGGGGGGTTCTTGGCAAAGATACTGGAGTAGTTTTCCTTTTCCAGGTCACTTTACAGATGAGGAAACTTAGACAAACAGAGTTAAATGACTTGCCCATTGTCACACAGAAACTAGTGTCTGAGGCTGGATATGAACTCATGAAAATGAGTCTTCCTGATTCTAAGTCCAGTGCTCTATCCACTGTATCACCTAGCTGCCCCTTCCCTTTATGATTAATCTATTTATACTGTATGTATTGTGAATAAGCAAAGGTATTTGCATATTGTCACTGCCACTAGAAGTATAAACTCCTTAAAGGTAGGAACCATTTCTCCCTTTTTGTTATCACAAGCATTTAGCATAGTGCCTGACAGATAGTAGACACTTAATATGTATTTGCCAGATATAGCTGATATTCATATCATATGTTAAAGGTCACAAAATATTTTATAAGAATGATATCATTTGATCTTTATTACAACTCTGCATTATGGCTTTTTAAAAATAGAACCTCTAGGCCTTTTTGCTATCTGTAGGGCTTGCTTGAAGCAGGTTGCTTTGACTTCATGCTGAAAACCCCATTTTTCTTTCCCAGATCTTTTATTCTGACATTTCTTGGAAATATTCATGGCTCATGCTTGTACTTTCTATTTCAGAATGCTCTCCATATTAGCATCAACCTGTGGCATCAGAGATAAGAAACCTACAAAATGTGACTGAGTGAGGACCTTTCCCGTCTCTGCAAAACATATTACCTTCTGTTGCTTCAGGGAGCTTACCCTGGCATACAGGTGAGTGAAAGCTATACATCCAACATGAAGCAGATGAATAATAATGAACACATAACAAACTTTCAAGTTTGAAAATAATTTTATTTTTCTCATTTAATCTTCACAGCAACCCTATGAGGTAGATTATTATCCCATTTTAAAGATGGTGACATAGGCTAAGCACAGTTAAGTGACTTCCTCAGGGTTACAAAGCTAGTGAAAGGATTCAAACCCCTTAATCCAAGTCCAGTGCTTGGTCCAGTGCTTGATCTCAGAAAACTGGGTGCCAAGTCTGAAGGGAGCCTCTTCACAGTATAATTTCTGACCGAAAGACTACTGAGGTCCAGTGATTTACCTGGCTGTTGCCTTTCCTCATTGACAATGTCCCTGTCCATGGTGCCATTATTGATTTAGGTACTATGGGTGCATCTGATCTCCTTGGGAAGCTACTTGAGTGTCATAACCACTATTAAAGGAGGACTGGGAGGGGCAGCTAGATGGCACAGTGGATAGAGCACCGGCCCTGGAGTCAGGAGTACCTGAGTTCAAATCCGGCCTCAGACACTTAACACTTACTAGCTGTGTGACCCTATGCAAGTCACTTAACCCCAATTGCCTCACTAAAAAAAAAAAAAGGAGGACTGGGGCTTTCTGTAAGGGCCATCGGTTCTTTTATTCCAATTTTACACATGAGACAACTGAGAGTCAAAGACTTCCCTTTTATTGCTCAGCTTCTAAGTTTAGGATTAAGGACTAAGTTTATTAAGAAGCTAAAGTTAAATTTGATTTGGATTTTTTCCATTTCAGTACTCTAAGTTCCAGGAGGGCAGGAACTATTGTTTTCATGTTTCTCTACATCATACAACAGAACAAGTAAATGCTATTTAACCCTTTCCAAGCATTAGGAGGGTAACTGAAAATATTATCCCAAGTTCAAAGTTCAGAGCCCTGTGGCTCTACAGCCATAAAAATCATAGTTCAGAAGCACAAAGTGATATGTTTTTCTTGTGTAAAAGCATAACTAGTGCAAAGCAGACACTTAATGAAATGGTACAATACGAAAAGTAGCAATAAAACTTTTTTGATAAGTCTGGAACACAGACTCTAACAAATATATTCACCATCAGTGGGAAGAGTAGATGTGGAAAACATGTGAGAATCACATATGTGGAGAACAAGTAGACAAGGCACATGTGTAGCAGAACATGCTCAGATTACATGTGGCCAAGGAGTACATGTGGGAGAATAAATTGATAGAGAGGCAACTATGATACTATGAGACCTCTGACATCCTCTACAAGTGTCATCATACAACTCCTATCATAGGGCTCCTCCCTAACCTGTTCTTATCTGGCCTCCTTTCACTGGGCTCCATGAGATACTGCTCATTTCAATGCTGCTTTGCTGAACAAATAATCTCTATTGGATGGTATCAGGGAGCAGATGACTATGGTATTTGCCTCTCCTTCTACCATCTGACTTCATCTGAAGTCCTTACCTATAATTTTACCTCTTTCTCAAGAGAAAAGTGAGCTATACCAAACTCATTTAGTTTTAAAAAATTTCTGCGACCCTTTTAGAAAAAAAAAAGTGCCTTTTTCTCAGTTATAAGAGTAGGAGTAGCCCTGCCTAGGAGGGTTCAGCCTTCCCTCCCTCCCATTAAAGGAGAATCCTGTCTGCTACTTTCCAGAGTTCTTCTATACAGTTTTCAATACCCTGCAAGACATTCTTTCCTCTGAGTGTCAAGCTCATTAGTATACACAAGGTCTTCCTGCTGTGAACAGTACACAGAGGACTAATGCCCTCAGGCTTAATCTTTTCTTTAGAGTGCACTTCCTGGTCATTGGATGTCTCCATGGGTGATCTAGAGCTAGCTTATGATGAGCATTTTGTACATCTTCCATTTTTAATCTCTTAAAACTAGATTAAAGATGTGGGAATTATTAATTAAATCATTTCTAAACAGCGCTGCAATTTCCCCAGTTTTCACCTTTTTTATGACTTTCGATTCTCTTTCCCTTTTCTTGAGTCAGTTATAGAACAGCACAGAGGCAAAGCAAAAATAAGATCAAGAAGAAATATGATTGTCTCTCCTGTCTGTCTAGTCATCCTCCTGGGCTTTTCTTTTATAGGTGAGGCCAGAAAAGCCTAAACAATCTTTGAGCTCCTATCACAGGACTATTTATGGACTGACTGTACAGACTCTCTACTAGGCATCTGCTGCCCTGCCTGGTTTCAACTCCAGGAAACAAGATGCCCCTCCCAGGATAAGCTCATCATTTCTAAACTCACCACTGTGCTGCTAACTCAAAGTTCCATAGACTACCGCCCTCCGCCTCCCTCCTCTCCCTCATGAGGGCTAGAGGGAGGAGTACCAAACTCCTCACAGTGCCTTCCTTTCTAGAGGGAGGAAACCTAGTTTGCATCTTCTGCCCTGCTTTGCTTTCAATTCCATGTAACAAGATGGGGCAGATGGAGCAGCTAGGTAGCACTGTGGATAGAGCACTGGCCCTAAAGTTGGGAGGATCTGAGTTCAAATTACACCTCCTACACTCACTAGATTTGTGACTCTGCACAAGTCACTTAATGCCAATTACCTTAAATATCCAGGGCCATCTCCACTCATCCTGATCTATATCTTGCCACTGGACCCAGATGGCTCTGGAGGAAAGAGTGAGGTTGGTCACTATGCATAGCCCCCCCCCCACTTAAATCCAATTCAGTTCAAGTCATGACATAGCTCCAATGTCATGGTCCTCTTCAAGAACGAAGGACAGACAACAAAAACATGTAACAAGATGGTCCTGTACCTGGTGCTCCCCCATTTCTTCCCTACCTCCTCTTTTCTGCCTTTTGTGTGTTGTTTCCCCCTTTACATTCTAAGTCTGCTGAGGGCAAGGACTCTCTTTTTATTAATTGTATCCCCAGAACTTTGCACAGTGCCTAGCATGTCATAGGCACTTAACAAATATGGATTGGATTGGATTGGATTGACTGAATAAATAGACTGCCTTGATCATTTATAAGGGAGAAAGAAAGATTGCTGCATGACTTCAAGACATAGAAGAGAATAATCTCTAAAGAAATAAAAAATGAACATCCCACAGAGGGCATCTGTATCACTGGAGGGAGCAAACACATTGAGGAGATTACAGATACTTTTGAGTATCTGAGAAGAATGCTAAGAGAATACTTTGGGAAGAAGGTCTGGATTTATTTAATTCATGTCATTTTGTTGTTGTTCAGTCATCCAGTCATGTCCAACTCTCCATGACCCCATAGACCCATAATACTCTAGACCATTCTATCCTCCTCTATCTCTTGAAGCCTGTCCAAGTTCATGTTGATTGTTTCCATGGCACTAAATATCCATCTCATTCTCTGCTATCCAACTTTTCCCTAGCAGCATATTGAATGCCTTCTGACCTGAGTAGTTATCTTTCACTATCATCTCTTTTATAATTTTGGTATTGCTTATGGGCTTCTCTTAGTGAAGATGGTGGAGTGGTTTGCCATTTTCTTCTCCAGTGGATTACCTTTTGTCAAAACTCTCCACTATGACCTGTCCATTTTGGGCAACCCTGTACAGCATAGCTCATAGTTTCATTGAGCTATGCAAGCCCCTTTGCCAAAACAAGGCAGTGATTTAGGAGAGTATTCATGCCATAATGTAACCAAAAGCTGCACTTTAAAGCCCATTGAACATAAACATCTCGTTCTAAAAAGGGAGAAACCGAAACTGAGTTTTAGGAACTTGCCCATGTTCACACAGCCAGTACATATCTGAGGTAAGATTTGAAGTGAGGTCTTCCTGACTCCAAATCCAATATTCTACCTCTTCACCACTCAGTTGTCTGAAGGACTTTAGGGTATGAGCATTTTCCCAATGCCAAAGATTGGCATAGTTTTTAAATGATAAAAACCCTCCAATCATAGTATTTTCAAAAACTGTCTTTTATCTCTTCAAGAAGCCTGTTCTACTTATGGCTACAACATATTAGAGAGGGACATATAGCAAAACTACCAGCCAAATATCATCTTCATCTCATTGTAATTAGAGCCATTAGATTGTAAGCCCTATGAGGTTAAGGACTTTTTTCTTGTTATTTGTATGACATAGCATATCACAGTGCCTGGAACCTAGTAGGTATGTAATAAATGTTTATTGAATTGTACTGTGTTGAATTGAATTATATGGATGAGGCAGCATAGAAAAAGAGACACCTGCCTACAATTCATAGGCATATAAACACCTCTGCTGCTTCCACTCCATAGACTCCCTGCCTGGAATCCATTGGCACACAAACACCTCTGCTGCTTCTACTTCAGAAACTCCCTTCTGACTGTTCTCTCTCTTCTGGCTTCTTTACTGTAGCCTGGCACATTATCATGGTCTGATCCTTTCATTACATCACAACCGTATTCCCCCTTGTGTTGAATAGGCTGAATCCTGGCAAAACACCCTGCCAACCAGGATCCTTCCATGGTAAAACTCTCTTATGTTTTCCTTTCCATCATCCTTGAAAGGCAGTTTCCCAGCTAGACTGTGACTTGGACTCAAGAAATTCAGTCCCACACCCTAGTCTAAAGGATATCCAGCTGGATCATGACAGCTCTTGCCATTTGGTGCCCACTCTGAGAATAAATAGGCATTAGTCTCTAAAGCTGCCATCCTGGTATCTTTCAACAGTTCTAAATTCTTTCAAAATGTTTAAAAGAAATAAAATAAGCCATTTATATAGCACTTTACAGGTTATTCACCCTATGAAGTAGGTAGTATATGTATTACAATATCTTTCTCATTTTACAAATGAGGAAACTGAGACCCAGAGAATCAAAGTGACTTGCCTAATGTCATACAGTAAGTGGTAGAACCAAGACTCAAACCCACCTCCAGTATTCTTTTCACTATGCTATCCTCTCTTGTCTTACTTCAGAAG
This sequence comes from Dromiciops gliroides, assembly GCF_019393635.1. Taxonomy (NCBI): domain Eukaryota; kingdom Metazoa; phylum Chordata; class Mammalia; order Microbiotheria; family Microbiotheriidae; genus Dromiciops; species Dromiciops gliroides. The sequence goes on along the minus strand of NC_057864.1, from coordinate 368,016,962 downwards.
CAACTTAATTTCTCTTAAGTTACCAAAGAGTATTCAGAGTTTTCTATTTGTTTTGAATCCAAGGTGGGAGGAGGGAAACTTGCAAAAAAAAAGTCTTGACAACATAAGATATCTATCTGGCTTTTATTCTTGACACTAAGTGCATATATTATTTTTTTGTTTGTTTGTTTGTTTGGGGGGTTTTTTTGGTGAGGCAATTGGAGTTAAGTGACTTGCCCAGGGTCACACAGCTAGTAAGTGTTAAGTGTCTGAGGCCGCATTTGAACTCAGGTTCTCCTGAATCCAGGGCCAGTGCTCTATCTACTGCGCCACCTAGCTGCCCCTGCATATATCATTTTTAAAGGGGAAACCTGGAAGAGCTTATTTCACAATAATTTCTAGTTCTGCAAATTTAATAAAAATTACTAAGATAAAATACTAAAATCCATCATTCCTTGACTCTCTCTAGGCTCTTCCTTCTCCTCCCCTCTTCTGCCCCTTAGCACTATCTGTTTTTGGAACATACTAAGTGCTTGATAAATGTCTTATCTATATATCTTAGAGACAGATTCAGGTCAAAAACTATGCCAGCCCAACCTACTATTTTCTTTTCTTCTTATCATTAATAACATCAGCCTAAGCTGGACACCAGACTTAGTACTTAGTTGTCAGTTAGCTGAGTCAGTGGACTATGGAAAGATAAAGCTTGTTAGATTCAAATTGGTTTACCTCCCTTTTGCCCATCTCTTATCTAGAATTTACTATTCATTTAGAAGGTTGTTCACAAAGGGTGATTCAATGGCAAACTGTATTAGCAGAGAAAGCAGTGTTCTACATGAGTGAGTGCTATTTCTGGGCTATTTAACCTTTATATAATACAACCTGAATAATAAAAGTGCATGCTCATCAAATATTCAGATTACATTGAGCTAGGAGCAAATCCATGAAGAAAAGAATTAGTATTCCACCTCTAACCCACATTGTTGGCCTTTCTCCCACCTGAAATGTCCCTTTCTCTTCTTTCCACATTCCAAAATTCATCAAGTCATACTTCCTCCATGAAGCTTTGCGCATGTCTTCCAGAACATGAACTCTGAACTCCCACACTGTCTATACTTCTCCCTTTGGTATGTAATTATACACCCAGTTATAATGTTCAATCAACAAGAATTTATTAACCACCTACTGTAGGTCAGGCATTATGATAAATCCTGGGGATACAAATACAAAAGATATATAGTCTCTGCCATCAAGAAACTTACTTTCAATGGGAAGTGGGAGGGACATAAATATAGGATATGTACAAATAAATAAAAAGTGATTTCAAGTGGTGGTGGTGGCAACTAAGAACTGGATGAATTAGTAAAAAAACCCTTTTGAAGGAGGAGACATAACATGAGTCCTGAAAGGAGCAAGGAGTTGCAAGAGGTGAACGTGATATGGAAAAGTATTCCAGATACAGAGATCGGGCCTATTGTACTGGTGATTTTTTAACAACGAGGTGTCTGAACAACAACATCAAAAAAAGTACACAGTACACTTTTAAGTTTAATCTACGTTATTAACATTAACATTTTCTCCATCTTAAGTCTAGGCAATCAATAAAACAATAAATCAAGTCCTGATTTGTATCATTTATTTCCTAGGTATAAATGCTCAACCTGAAAATCTAACAATTGTTTCTCCCCAGTTTGAGTTGGCTCTAATACACCCCCAATGATACAGAGGCATAGAGCTAGAAGATGGACTTTTATATATGTGATCAGCTGGTAGGCCAGTTTGTCTGGAGTGTAGAGCTTTTGAGGAGGGTGGAGGGTTATATGTAATGAATGTAGAATGAAAAATAGCTGCATCCTACCCAGCCTACCATCTAAAAATAGAATCCCAGGCCCTGCATTAGCACTTAATATGCCCACTCCCATTGTCATGTTTTTATGTATGTCTTTTATCTCTAACAAAACTATAAGACTATCAGCATAATATACACTCCTTGATAGTGATGTTTTGTCTTTGTATACCCAAATTTTGTAGCAAAAAACATCAGACACACTGCCTTGCTCATAGGAGGTATTTAAAAGATCTGAATCTTACATGTTTTCTACCTCTCTAGCAATAGCATGGTGCTGAGTATAGAGTACTGTTCTTTTTATTTGACCTCTCTCTATTTTCTTATGTTCATAGTGAAACATCATAAGTATATGAATTACAACCACTGATTTTCTTTCCTAAACACACCTGTTTCCCTCCTAACCCCCTATAACATAACTTAAACCCCCCTTCCACTCTATTAAATAGATATTTTTAAATTATCAAACCTAGTGGCTCTTTCTTAACTTCATTATTCTTAAATTTTACATTTAATATCAGTGACTAGTCACTCATAGAAATTTTTTCTCTTGGTTTCAATGACCTGAAATTTTCTTGGTTTGTCCTCCTACTTCTCTAATTAGTATTTCTGTATTTGACATTTCCTCTTCCTCCTCCAGTACCTTAACTCTAGATTTGTCCACAAAGTTCTGTATTTTGTCTTCTGTTCCTTTCTCTTTATACTTTTCCTTTAGTCAATTTATTGACTCATTCCACTGTTATAATAAAGAGGGAAAACCAATCTATAAATAATTACTATAATTGTGAATTGATGAAAGAGGATGGCATCAAAAGTGATACTGCCTCTCAGGACTTCCTCTTTTCTGAAAATGCTCCTCTCCACCCTTGAATTATGACCCAAAAGTGGGTATAGGCAATGGAGTTGCCAAACAATGTCTTGTTCTTCATCCAGTAATTTCTTTCTAACCAATTGCCAGGTTCCCTTACTGTCTCTGGCTTGAGAGTTCCAGAAGCTGCTACTGCTTCTCTCTTTACCATCTGATCCTACCACTGGTATTTCATCCATGTGGGCTTTGGATCAACCTTTACTCCTGTGTCAAAGATCTCTTTTTCCAACTTCCTAAGTTGTCTTGGGCCAGAAGAATGTCTCACTCTGATGTTTTTTTTGGCTCTGTGACTCCAGAATTTGATTTGAGGTATTATCTTAAAGTTGTTTGAAAGGAGCATCTAGGTGGCAAAGTGGATAAACACTGGCCCTGGATTCAGGAGGACCTGAGTTCAAATCTGGACTCAGAGGCTTGACACTTGCTAGCTGTGTGATCCTGGGCAAGTAATAACCCTCCCCCCCCCAAAAAAAAAAAGTTGTTTGGAGGGAAATATTGGGAGCTCAGCTGATTTCTTTCTCTACCTTATTGGCTCTTACCCTAGAAGACCCTGTTAGTTATATTTCTGAAGACTTTGAGACTTGGTTAGCTAAAGAAACTGGCTCAAATTGTTGACATGGTTTCATGGTCAGCTGAGTACAACAGATGATAAGGAGCTCCAATCCTCTGAGATTTTTGATCATGAATAATCAGTAAGGACCAACACTACAAAGATATGTTCAGCTAAATCAATATAGTATTCTCTCTGAATCCCTTTCCTGCTTATTAAGTAAAATTTCTTTTCATAACCATCATATGTCATAAAAGTGCTTTCACTTTGTTCCAATATTGAGCTAAACTACCATTAGGCCTTTTCTACAAGACTTCATAGAGGCAAGTGGGTGGACAAGGTATCCCAGCAATGTCTTTTCCAACATGCCAGGGTACTGGTAAATGAAACATAGACTCTCTACCACCTTAATCCAGTAAAACTGTGGGAGACTATAAGTTTTCGAACATAGTAAGATATTAGAATATATCAGTTAAATCTCTCAGAAGCTGCTTTAGTTAAGATGAATATAAGGTGGAACCATGTAAATAAGAACATTCTTGCAAAAAACTCAATTTTTCTCTTTGAATGAAACAATAGTTTATCTTTGTGAATAAAACAAAAGCCATCAAGGTATTGTCTTTTGCAATGCAGGAAATAAAGCATTTAAAGCCATTCAAAGATAAATATTTAGTGAGTGTCTAACAGGTAAGTAGCACTGAATACAGCTAACCAGAGAAAAGCAGTATTGGGATATAATCTCAATAAGAACAGAATGATATCTGTTCAAATTTAAGACAACCCATTCAACATCACAGTAATACAAGTCTTCCTTTCAACCACTGATGGTAAAAAAAAGGCCAAAATTGATCAGTTTTATGAAGATCTAAAACATCTTCTAGAAAGAACACCAAAAAAATGTCACACATTCATCATAGGGGATTGGAAAACTAAAGTAGAAAAGCAAAAGATAATTGGAATAATAGTAAGTTTGGCCCTAGAATAAAAGATGAAGTAGGGCAGAGACTAATAAAGTTTTGTCAAGATAACTCTCTGGTCATAGCAAAACCTCTTTTTCAATATTCCCTAAAGAGACTCTACCATGGACATCACCAAATAGTCAATATAATGTAAGAAAGAAAAATGGCTGTCTGACAAGGCTTACAAATAGCTAAGGCAGAGGTGGAGCCAAGATGGTGGAGAGAAGCCAGGAAGTTGCCTGTGCTCTCCCAAGTTTCCCTCAAAAACAACATTAAATCAAGCCTCTAAACTACAGAACCTACAAAAAGACAGAGAGACACAATCTTCCAACTTGAGGTCATTTAGAATACTTCAGGAAAGGTCTGTCTTACTTGGGTGAAAGGGGAGCACAGTGCAGCTTAGAGTAACATGGGCAAGTCAGCAGGAGGCTCTTGGCCACAGCACAGATCAGCATCTGAGGCCCCTTGGTCCTGGCTCAGCAGGCTGGTGGCACAGCAGGCCAGTTGTGAGACCTGACAGCCCCAGGAGAGAGGGCAAACTGGAGCTAGAGAACCACCCACAGGATAGGCACAACTAGGCCAAGCCATCCCAGTACAGGGAGCAAACATAGGGCGGTGAGGAATTCACAAGCCACAAAGGCCTCAGAGCAGAAAGCCAGAGACCAGGCCCCTATCCCCCAGCACAAGCAGCTTGCAACAGTGGACCCAAGCCCCAGGAGTAGACCTCAACTTTAAAAGTTAAAAAATAGGCTACAATATAAGTAAGAAACAGAAAAGGGCCCTTACCACCGAGAGCTTCTATGGTTATAGGAAAGACCAAAACACAAACTCAGATGAGGACAATACTATCAAAATGCCTACATGTGAAGCCTCAAGGGGGAAGATTAATTGGTTTCAAGACCAAAAAGCCTACTTAAAAGAGCTGAAAAAGTATTTTAAAAATCAAATAAGAGAGGTAGAAGAGAAAAATGGAGAAAAAATGAGGGAAATGAGAGTTTTGCAAGAAAATTATGATAAAAGAGTCAACAGCTTGGAAAGGGAAGCACAAAAATTGACTAAAGAAAACAATTTCTTTAAAAAATACAATTGGCCAAATGGGAAAAAAATCAGCCAAATGGAAAAGGAGGTGCAAAAGCTTACTGAAGAAAATGCTAATGACTCTGTGAGACACCAAGAATCAATCAAACAGAAACATATAACTAAGGCAAGAAGGAAGAGAAAGGGAAAGGAGAAAAGTAAAGATATGCTTAACTGAATATAGAAATACAGAGAACAACAAAGAGAGATAAAAAGAGATAAGAGACATCTTATTTGTCTACTGAGGAACCTATACCTGGACTAAGAAGAAACAGATAGAACCAAACTTGGAACTAAATTTGATTGGATTAAGATTGCAAAATATGACAAGGCTGTATATAGTTTTCTTGTTTATTTAACTTATAGGCAGAGTACATAATGCAAAATGCCAGGCTATACGAATCCAAAGTTGGAATTAAGGTTGCCAGGAGAAATATCAACAGTCTCAAAAACACAGATGATAGCACACTAATGGCAGAAAGTGATGAGGAATTAAGAAACCTCTTGATGAGGGTGAAAAAAGGAAGGGTAAAAACTGGATTGAAGCTTAACATCAGAAAAACTAGGCTCTTGGCAACTGAGTTCATCACTACCTGGAAAATATTCAAAGAAGAAATGGAAGCAAAGTCAGATTTTATATTCTTGGGCTCAAAGATTACTGCATACAGGGGCAGCTAGGTGGCACAGTGGATAGAGCACCAGCCCTGGAATCAGGAGTACGTGAGTTCAAATCCAGCCTCAGACATTTAACACTTACTAGCTGTGTGACCCTGGGCAAGTCACTTAAACCCAATTGCCTCACTAAAAAAAAAAAAAAAAGATTACTGCATACAGTGAATGCAACCATGAAACTAAAAGACACTTGCTCCTTATAAGGAGAGCTGTGACAAATCTGGACACATACTAAAAATCAGAGATTATCACCTTGCCAACAAATGTTCATATAGTCAAAGCTGTGATTTTTCCAGTAGTAATGTATGCCTGTGAAAGTTCTCTATAAGGAAAACTGAGTCCCACAGAATCAACACTTTTGAACTGTGGTGCTGGAGAAGACTTGAGAGTCCCTCGGATAGGAAGGAGATCAAATCAGTCAATACTTATAAAAATTAATGCAGACTATTCACTGTAAGGTCAAATACTGAAGCCAAAGCTTAAATACTTTGGCCACGTAATGAGAAGGCAGAACTCACTGGAAAAGATACTGATATTAGAAAAGATTGAAGGCAAAAGGAAAAGAAGGTGGCAGAGATGTGTAGATAGTGTCATGGAAACAACAAACATGAACTTTGACAAACTTTGAGAAATAGTGGAGGATAGAAGTGCCTGGTGTTCATGGGGTCTTGAAGAGTTGGACACAACTGAATGGCTCAACAACACCACCACCTAACTGTAATAGCTTAATGTTGGATTAAATGTTGTCAATTAAAACACCACAAATAAAACTTAAAGGAAACTTGTTGAAATACCTATATAACTGTCACTCAGAAAAATAACATTTCTTCCTCTTTGGAGAATAAAACTTTGAATTTAGATTTGCCTTTTAGAACCAAGTTTTCTCCTTAGGTTTTTCTTTTCTGTTGGGAATATTATAAATAAAAAAAATATTCTCTAATAGAATTTGGCAACTAGTTATTTGTTTTAAGATGAGGAATTAGTTTTACATATTATATCCATTGAGGCTCTTGATCCTCTAGTTGCTAGTTCCCTCCCTCATGTGAATTTTTTAAAAATTTATTTTGTATATTTTTGCATTTACTTACCTGTGTTCATGCTGGTTCTCCCTTCCTGATTCAACTTTAGATTCCTTGAGGACAAGGACTTTTTTTTTTCTTTTTTTTTTTAGTGAGGCAGTTGGGGTTAAGTGACTTGCCCAGGGTCACACAGCTAGTAAGTGTTAAGTGTCTGAGGCTGGATATGAACTCAGGTACTCCTGACTCCAGGGCCGGTGCTCTATCCACTGAGCCATCTAGCTGCCCCAAGGACAAGGACTTTTGATTTTTATCTTTGTATACCTAGCAGAGTGGCTCACTCTTTGTTGAATAAATTAATGAATACATATCCTTTTCACATGAACTTAAGCTATATAGACCATACTAAAAATGGAAATAATGATGTCTTGCATTATTTCTTTCATGGAAGATTTTTTATCTACGGACATACATGCACACATGCATACATATACACCTATATATAAACATACCTCCATACCTGTGTGTATTTATGTACACATACACTATTTTAAACAGAGTGTATATGATATGTCTCTACTTCAATACAAATTTTAGAATCATGTTCCAAAATATAAATTATGGATGAATTTTAGTCTGCATTCATTATTAAGTTTTTTTATTATTAACTTTTAAATTGAATTTTCCAGATATCATTAATGATTCCCAAGTCAAAAATCAGCTCCAAATCAATTTTGCTTTAAGGTAGATAATTTTAACAATATTTGTTCATATTATTACTAGTCATCATCAGCAGCATCTTCTTCACCAGTCATCTCTACCTAAAATTATTATGGGTTTGAAGATCAAAAAATATAACATTCAAAGAGGATGTCATCAAAGGAAGTCATACTATCCTTCAATTTTGTGGTATCCTCCAGATTCTCTGTACCATGGCTCTTGGAGCATGAGGTAGACTTCTATTTCCTATAATGAGATATGAGACATAATGAAAGTGCTTATTATAATGGCATAGGATGTGGCCAAGAAGGTGGTTTTTAATAAAACTGAGAGAGGGTGGATTGCATTCCCACAGAAATTGTGGAAATTCAAACTGTATCCAATCTTAGAAATGTCAAATTGCCCAGGTTTTTGATCTTTGCACCAAAGGAAAAACTACAAATTCCACTGTTTGGAACATTGAATGGAAGAGTATTAAAGGAAACCATTATTATAATCCCAGCACCCATGAGTCCTTCAAAAATCTACGTTTTGTTGACATTTTTATTATAAATCCACTTTGTGGACTTTAACTTATCCAGTGTTATTCAGCTGGAGCTGAAATTTGGAACACACAATTGTAGTTCACAAGGGATGTTTTTCCAGGAATTAGAGAAAAACTTTTGGATATCACCTGATAAAAATATGATAGATGTTTTTGATTCATGTAGTTTTTTAAACCACTACTCTCTTTTCCCCTTCCTTTGTTTATTTCACTGTGCAGTCAAGAAAAAAAGAAATTTACAAATCACCTATTATGTATGTGTTAGGCCCTGTATTAGGCACCTGTTGCTGTTCAGTCATACAGTCATGTCTGACTCTTCATGACCACAGAGACCATAACACATCAGACCATTCGATCCTTCACTATCTCCTAAAGTCTGTCAAAGTTCATGTTCGTGGCTATCTATCTGTCTCATCCTCTGTCATCCCTTTTCCTTTTGCCTTCAATCTTTCCAAATATCAAGATCTTTTCCAATGATTTCTGCCCTCTCATTTATATGGCCAAAGTGTTTAAGTTTCAGCTTCAGTATTTCACTTCCCAGTGAATGCTCTGAATTAATTTCTTTAAGTATTGATTAATTTGATCTCCTTGGTGTCCGAGGGACTCTCAAAAGTCTTCTCCAGCATTACAATTCAATAGTGTTGATTCTGAAGTGCTCAATTTTTCTTATAGGCAATTCTCACAGGCATACAATACTACAAGAAAAAACATAGCTTTGACTATACAGAGCTTTGTTGGCAAGTTGATGTCTCTGATTTTTAGTACACTGTCCAATTTTGCCATAGCTTTCCTTCCAAGGAGCAAGCACTATGCAAACTCAAGTGGAAACAATCACTGTCCTAAAAGAGGTTATATTTTACTGGTGGAATACAATATGTTTACAGAAAAGTAAATGTTGGATATATGTGTGTTGTATGCAAGTGTTTATACATACACATATGTATTTCAATATATGTCTATATTATAGTACATGTACACATGTGTATACATATAGGTAAGCCAAATACAAAGAGATTGGGGGCTGTGCATTATCTGGCAGATGACATAGTACTTGAACTGAGCCTTGAAGGGAGTTGGATATTTTGAGAATGAGAAATAAGAAAGCATTCAGGAGGCAACCTGTGCAGAGACACAGGGACAAAAGCTAGAATGTCATGTGTAAAGGTCAACAAGTAGGTCAATTGGCCTAGACTGCAAAGTGTATCAAGTGGAATAATAGATAATCATACTGGACAAGTAAGCTGCAAGCAGATTGTGAATGACTATACATGAGAAAAAGAGGAGTTTGCCCTTGAAACTAGAGACAATAGGGAGTCATTGGTGCTTCTTGAGAAGGGGAGTGACATGGTTAGACTTGTGCTTTAAGAATATCAATTTAGGGGCAGCTAGGTGGCACAGTGCATAAAGCACAGGCCCTGGATTCAGGAGAACCTGATTTCAAGTCCAGCCTCAGACACTTGACACTTACTAGCTGTGTGACCCTGGGCAAGTCACTTAACCCTCATTACCCTGCAAAAAGAAAAAAAAAAAGAATAACCACTAAGCATCTCTGGATGGATTATAGAAGGAATAGAATGTCTGTAGGAAGGCTGATTAGTAGGCTATTACAATAGGCTGGATGAATGGTGATGAGGGCCTGAATTATGTGCGTTCTGGTTTTTGTGGAAATAAGGGGACAGATTTGAGAGATGTTGAGGAAGCAAAATCAATAATAGTGGGCAATTGATTACCCATGTTGGGTTATGGGGGGTGAAGAGGGAAGGATGGGGGCAGCTAGGTGGAATAGTGGATAAAGCACCAGCCCTGGATTCAGGAGTACCTGAGTTCAAATCCAGCCTCAGACACTTGACACTTACTAGTTGTGTGACCCTGGGCAAGTCACTTAACCGCCATTGCCCTGCAAAAAGAAAAAAACAAAAACAAAAACAAAAGATCATCTGAATACATCAGGACCCCAAGAAGACATCATAAATTTAGTTCTCAACATGGGTTAATGTTGGAGGACTTTTATTTTTCTGGAACAGATTTACTTTATTTTTACTTTCAACAACTAATTACAGACTTCTTCTCCTAGATTAATTAAATAATTTCTTTAATATAATTCAAAGGAATAAATGAAGAAATGTAACACATCTCATCTTTGTAAAGTATATAAGAGATATTTGATAACTAAATATAGTGATTTAACTGTGGCTTGTATAACAATTATTTACTTCTGGTGATGCATTATCATCCTCATTATTACCCATATTTTCATAATGTGGTTTGGGGTATTTTGGCCCAGACCTGTGATTTCATTTTGTATAGGAAATTCCTAAGAAAACAGATTCCTTCCACAGTACAGGGCAACATCTTTTGTGAAAATAATCGTCTTAAACAGTAGGCTTCAGGCCCTACAGTTGAAATTACTTGCTCAGATTCACACATCCAGAATGTATTGGCTATTTTTCCTTCATTTTTGATGAACACCACCTATGGTTCCAACGAGCTATAGCAGGTGTGGTGGCCGCACCTCAGTAAACTGTCTTGACAGATGAGCAAAACCATGTCGGGAGAAACTGAAAGGCCTCAAATTTTTCATTGTGTTAGGTTGATGTCTACCCCAAACATGTGAAGACGTTCCCCAGTGAAATGTGCAGACGAGAACAATTTGTTTCAATGGCCATGACAAGGAGCTGAAACAGGAACTGTGGAGTGCTTAGAACTTGGTCAGACATCAAAGATGCCAAGGTCATCCATGCATGCTGGGCCATCACCATTTGTCCTGACTTTTGTCTTGCCACTAGACTTTGATGACTCAGAAGGAAAGAATGGGGCTGATAATAGTCCTCTTCGAGAATGAAGGATGAACAACAATAACATAGAGCAGCGATATCACAGATGATTACTAGCATGTGAATTAGATTGGAGTAAGGCAAAATTGCATGAAGTCAGTCTAATTCTCTCTTCCTGAGTCATTGACAAGTCAGGACAACTGGCCACAGTCTGGGATGAAGTAGATGATGACCCTGGAATTTTTTATTTCTGTCCAAACTCTAAGCATTTCATAGTACCTGCTTCAGCCTTCTTCATGGCTATTACAACAAATTGTTTTCAGCCACTTATCTGCTAGGGAAAATCTTCACACGGTTGGAGTAGGCATCTCCCTAATTCACTAACAGGTTTGAGGCCTGTCAGTTACTCTCAGTCTGGTTTAATCTGTCTAACAAGACAGTTTATTGGGGTGTGGCTGCTATCCATGCTATAGCTTCTTGAAATTGGGTGAAACAGGTGGACACCAAAAGTCAACAAGCAGCCCTGGAAAGGCCTTGTTAAGCGCTCACAGCCGACCTACTATTCCTCCTGAATAGACCATATACCCCAGTATGTATTAAAACAAAATTTAAACCCAGGTTTTCTTGAGTTCAGCTAATTATTCACTGCACCCTATCAACACTACTCTGGTAAACTTAAAAATACTTTCTTCAAAACAGCTATATGAATTATCTGGTGCAAATATTAAAGTTCTAAATTTGCATATGAGAAAAATGTAAAGGATTGGGGTAGTTGACAGCAGAATCAAGAGAGACCAAAAGATTCTATCCATCTGATTTCTTTTGGCATCTGCTCAGCATGTGGCAGAAGCCACTCAAGCTATACTCAAAGGAAAACAAATATAGAGCCAGAAGAGACCCCAGAAGATATACAGTCCACCCCCCCCCATTTTACAGATGCAGAAACTGAGACCCAGAGTAGTTAAGTGAGTTACCCAATATCACATAGCTTAATATGAATTAGATTTTAATTCCAAGGGACTAAGAAAGAGCTTTTTAAAAAAAAAATCTGTAGAAAGATCTCTCATAATGTCTTCAGCCTCCTGGAATAACTGAATTCCAATTGACTGATCTTCAAGACATGATTGCAATTTATACTTTTATGGCTTAGCATTTCCTAGCATAAACCAGTCATCTGACTTTTTTCCCTTACCAAGAATTTTTGGTTCTGGTTTTATTTTAAATTATAAATTCTTCCAAGAAACACTCACCATGAAGTCTCATGCTGATAGTCACATTCTAAGTTAATTATGAAGAATGCATGAAATAATTAAGATGGAGAACTGAGTAAATTTATGCTTAGTGTTATGGTAACTGATTATATCTTCCCATGCATCTTTGGAATGCAAATACCTAGTAAAATTAAATGATTTTAAGAAAAGGAAATTGAGTGTTAAGTGCCACAATTGTCTAAATTGGGTAGTCTTCACCCCTAGGGAAGGACTTGTCATATGTGCTAGAATCCTAAAGGTTTGGTGGTTTGCTGTAGGTGAGTGGCCAAAAGTTCAGATGCCATCCAAAGTTGATCCAAACCTCTCTGGATTGGAAATATCACAAAAGTGGGCTTTTCCATGAAATTTCCAGTACTTCCTGTTTTTAGCTGAGCTGGAAATAAAGTAAGAACAGTCCTTCTTAGGGTATTTCGCTGCTTCCACTTTTGGTCCCACTAAAACCCAGCTGAGACCATAAGCATGACTAACCCAAAAAACAGTTTAATGGGGAGGAGTTTGGGGCTAAGAAAGGGAGAGTTAATGGGAACAGAATTTCCTAACCTGATTACCACTTAACCACAGTTTGAATGTCCAATGTGCTCTGACTCAACAGCAACTGGTTCCAAAATAACACAAGAATTTCTCAAGCCAGATGATCAGTATAGTACATTGTTAATGATATTTCCAGAAAGAAAACTGTATCTTACATTGAGATATAAACAAGAACAATTTTTCTTTGTGTCCAAAAGCACACATTTAATTTTTTTTCTTTCAGAATAGTTTTAATGTTGGTGGTGGGGGTATTGTGGTGGTGGTGTTATTGTTGCCATTGTCTTTAAATAATGAGGGATACTACAAACATGTCAAATTTTGGCTCAAAAATTTCTTCCTAGCAACAAAATATATGGCAGCTGATCATAGAAAGAAAACTGGGTGTATAGAGGACATACTCAATACAAGCTTAGAAAGAATATAAGAAACATTGACCCTTAATGGACCAGAGTATTAAGAACAAGAAGAGACCAGAGGTTTATCCAGTCCAACCCCTTTGTTTAACAAAGGAAAAAACAAGAGAACTTGACAAAATAAGCAGTAGAAACAGAATATGAACACAGATCCTTTGGCTCAAACCTCAGGGCCCCTTTATCTTTTTTACATTATTTTTTACTTGCTGTGGAAGATTCAGGTATAGAAACTGGGTTACTATTCTTCTAAAATGAATTTATTAAAAATTCTAAAAGTCACGGCATGGTCCCTAATATCTAGGATCCTTGAGTTAATAGGAAACTCAGAAACTTAAATTAACCAAACCTTCTGTGAGAAAATGGGTAGTTGTCTCCTCTCAATGAGGATATAACAGTCAAGCATACTCCTGACCTGTTTGTAGGACAAAGGTCTCAGATCCCCTCCTCCCCCTCAGGCTAACAAAATCACATGGTTGAAAGGAACCCTGTTCTCAATAAGGTCTGCTCCAGAGTTGTATCCATATAAGGAAGAATAAGGTCCACTCCTGAGTTATGCCCATATAAGGAAGAGGGATAGGAATACTGCGTTCCAATTAACTAGTTTTTGCCTGTAGATTGTAACCCTTGAGTAATCAAACCAATGATGAAAAAGGGGAGGGTCCATTCCGGTTAGGGGCTAGGGTATAAAACAGGGCCTGCAAGCCCCTTTTCTTTGCACCCATTAGCTGCACACTAGGGTACCTCCTTCTCATGAGGATATAAAAGAGCCTTTGTCACATCGCTGCTGAGTTTCTGAGAATTATTGAGAAGAATATTTTTTCCCTCACACCTTCTCATTTTACAGATGAGGAAACGAAAATCCAGGAAAGTTAAATTATTTCTCCAAGGTTACATAGGTAGGAGGGTCAGAGGTAAGACTTGACTCAGCATCAGTGTTCTTTCCTCCATAATGTACCAGCTCTCAACTAGACTGTTCTTTGGCCAATGATAATCCAACACTTAACTATTCTACTTCAAGGATAGTACATATATAAAATGTTATAAATTAAATAAATTAAAATATTATGAACATAAATTAACACAGTTACTCAATAAAATAAATATAATTGTGGGGCTACAGACTTTTTCACTAGATAATATCAGTTCTAAAAATGCAGTCATATTATGGTATTTCCATTTTTTTTAACCAATGAAGTATGTGATGCAGGAAAAGTTTATGGGATATTTAAGTTTCACTTCAACAAACATTTAATAATAGTAGTTCACATTTATATAGTACTTTGAGATCTGCAAATTGTATTAGCTGCATTATCTGAACTGGTGCTTACAACCACCCTGTGAGGTGCTATTATCACCCCCTTTGTAAAGATGACTAAAAGTGAAGTTTAAAGACATCTATCTTAGTTCAACTACCACCCCCTCAAAAAACCCTTTTCAGGATTAAAAAAAAAAAGAAGCCCAGGTAAGTTGAATTCTGTGCCATCAGCAGGATCAGTATAATATATCTGAAAGAACCAGACTCTGAAGTCTGAAAATATATGACTGGAAAAATCACTTAACCTGTCAGGGACTCAGTTTCCCCTCCTGTAAAATTACCTAGATGCCAGCTGAAGGTCTGTCCAGCTCAATATCTATGAACAAATGGTATACCAGCTTAATGAAGTCAATGATGAAATACTGTATAAAAATGCATTGCTTTCATCTCAGAGTCTTCATATGACCCAAAAGTATAATAAAGCCAGGAAGTCTTGCTTGGCTTTCAATCCCAGCTCCACTGTTTACTGGTGAAACCTTGAGCAATTCATTTTATATTTTTCAATCACATTTGCACCAGTTGTAAAATGGAGATAGTATTGTCTCTATTTCATACAATTGTTATTCAAAACAAATTACACGACGCATACATATATATATATATATATATATATATATATATATATATATAGGGCTTTGTTATGGTAAAGTGCTATATAAGAGTGAATTACTCTTATTCAAATTTGATAAATGATCAAATGAGTTAATCATTGTAAAGCTCTTAGCACAGTACATGATATATACTAAGCACGTTATAAATGTTAACTATTATTAGTTTTTACTGTTGTTGTTGATGATAGTAGGGTATGTCTATAAATTCTTTACAATGCTAGAATATGACTAGCTTAATACTAACACTTCATCAAAACAAATTATAGTAATACATACAGAACTGTTCACTTAATTTATAAATTACATTATTGTGAAATATTAATACTGAACTGTCATGTCATAAAGATGTCTTTATTTTATTTTTACATGTAAAACCATGAATCTCTATTAGGAACTGTGTTAAAGGAATGTATATAAATTCAACATTACTTTCAAAGCTGTCTTACTTGTTTGTGTTTCCCTCTTAACTTCTTTCCCTTCTGTGTTTTTAAAAGATCTTTTTATGACTCACTTTTCTTTGTTTTCTCTTTTTTTTTTTGGTAATATTATTATTAAGTTCCTCTTCCTCAAATCATCTTCTTCCCAAATAAAAAGGGGAAAACATGATATTTGTAACAAATAAACATAGTCAAGTAGTCAGAAATAAAAATTATTGCACTGTAATAATTCTTACCTTGTCCCAAAATATATTTAAAAGATTCATTTTTAAATGAGCAGATAATTAGTGTAACAACAACAATAATGACGGTGATGAAGATGCTTAAATACTTAGCAATGGCTCAGAAAAGTAGCATATAATTTACAGAGTCAATCACAGACACTTTCTTCCCACATAGTAGGCAATTGTGGAATGAATGAACAGGGATGAGAATGCTACTCGATGGCAACTGTCACACCTTTTTTGTGTCTCATTCCAATTATAAAAGTAATTTTTAGTAATGTTTCATTGTATTCGGAGAGATGTTTCTAAAGTATTGTCCTCTGTAATCTGAAGAAATGAGAAGAGATCCAGATCATATTTCTAGAAGCTTAATGGAAATAAGGGTTAAGGAAGAGAAGGGATATTCTCTAGGGAAAACAGTGAAGACTAGGAGTTAGTTATCAAGGGCAAGAAAAAATGAAGAACCTAGATAAACTGGACAAATAAAAGTTAACTGGACATGTGTCTTACAAAAGAGTTTAAGCACTGGATTGAAAATATATTCAAATACTTAAATTCCACTCAATGACAACCGTTACTCAAAAAATATCCATAAAGGACTGCACAGAAAGAATGCAAAAAGAATCCTCTATAGAAAGATTTGGAAACCAAGATATTTGAAGATATTTGGAGAAAATCTGGAATGAGTATGAGTTCATAATGCTTCCAATAATACCTTAAATCACAAAAACTGGTGATGCATATATGCCATCAGCTACCTGAATACTTATCTCCTTATATAACTCATCTACCACATTCTCCATTTAACTGAGGACTACAGAATGCTCCTGAAAATGTCAACCAGTCATGATCAACTTACAAATAGTATTATCTAATACAAAGATTCTTAAACTGTGGGTCATGACCCCATATGGGGTCATATAACTGAATGTGGGGGTCATGAAAAATTTGGCAATAAATGTTTGATTTGTATACCAATTTTATATACCTATATATCCAGGGTCACATAAACATTTCTCAGGTGAAAAAGGATCATGAGTGGAAAAAGTTTAAGAAGCCCTGAATCTCAACTGGTTTATCAGGGTTTATCAGGAAATTCTTTTACTCCTTCTTGATTAACCATAATAAGCTCTGTAGCAGCTAATCCTAAATTTTTCCTGTCTCTTCAAACTTCCTATATCACTTCCTCTACTAATATCCTAGCAGACCTTTCCTCCTACTTCATTGGGGAAATAGAGGCAATTTCTCGTGTCTCTCTCCTCTTCTGTACTCTATTTCAAAACTCCTTTATCAGGACAGCTAGGTGGCGCAGTGGATGAAGCACCGGCCTTGGATTCAGGAGTACCTGAGTTCAAATCCGGCCTCAGACACTTGACACTCAATAGCTGTGTGACCCTGGGCAAGTCACTTAACCCCCATTGCCCTACAAAAAACCCAAAAAAACCCCTCCTTTATCATCCTCTTTTGTCTCCTCCTTTGTCGTAATCTCTATTTAAGAAGTACCCTTTCTCGGACAGCTAGGTGGCACAGTGGACAAAATGCTGGCCCTGGATTCAGGAGAACCTGAGTTCAAATCCGAACTCAGACACTTGACACTTACTAGCTGTGTGACCCTGGGCAACTCACTTTATCCTCATTGCCCCCCCCCCAAAAAAAGTGTCCTTTCTCCTTGCTAAGTCAACCTTTTCAATCTTGCTCTAGAAACCTTTCTCCTCAATCTTTCCCTCTCTTTTCTCCCATCTTCAATCTTACCTGATTCATTGCCAGCTTCTTTGACACCTCCAAACACATTCAGGCTCTTATTCCTCCCCACCCCCCACCCCCATCATTAAAGCCACCATTCCAGTTCCAATATTTTTTTTAAATAATCAATAACAGTGTTGATAAGAAGGCATGGATGTATGAGTCAGAATCTCTACCATTGAAAGAAGGGTCCACATAAGTGAAATCATAGACCTAATGAAGTATGTTTTTTTTTTAATTTAAAGTACTGTGGATATATAACCTATATCTGATTGCTTACTGCCTCAGGGAAGGGAGAGAGGAGGAAAAGAAGGGAAGGAGAGATAAAATTTGGAACTCAAAACTTTAAATATAATGTTTATTATTTTTTTAAAATAAAGTACTATGGAAAGACAATTAACATGGATTTATTCATAACTCATATTTACACAAAAATTTATTATTTACTAAACTTTCCTTGCAACAACTCTATGAGGTAAGTAGTGAAAGTATTTATATCCTCATTTTAGAGATGAAGAAACTAAGCTTAAAGTAATTTGGCCAAGGTTTCACAGAAAACATGACCAAGATGAGACTCAAGAGTCAGTGCTGTGCAATGGAAAGAACCTTGGATTTGGAATCAAAAGGTCAGGGTTTGAATATTGATTCTTCTAGCCACCGTGGGAGTGGAGGATGAGTCAAAGTGCAAGGTCATGTCAGTATTTTTGGCAGGGTCATTTAGGGGCAGCAGAGAGTGGGATGTGTACTGTTTATGGACAGTTTGGTAGGCCAGCCTCAGTGATGGAAGAATAGGGGGATAGAGTTTTTGGTAAGAGGCAATGAACTTTGTGGTAAATATTAGGAAAGTTGGAGGGGGAGAGATCTGTGGTATACTGGGATTTCCTTGCCACAGTACCTACCTATGGTGTTTGACCTTGGGGCAACTTCCCTTGTATTGTCAGTGTAGTCTATAAAGGCTGTTCACACATGTTTGTTTTGATCCAGGCTCATGACTAGCTTGCTCCAGAATACTCACAAAGCATGTATCAGAATGAAGAAGATGGTAATTATGAAGCTGTGAAGTCAGATCCAGGCTAAGCAGGAATATCTGGATTCTATCAACTGAGCTTGAAGTTTCCACAATTTCCTGTCCCTATAAAAGGGTGCTTTGGCCCTGTGCTCACTAATCAGATGGTTTCTACTATAAAATGCTAGTGTTTTTTTCTACTACTTGTGTCTATACTACAATACAGGATACAATAATATTCGGTAGTTATGGATTTGTTATGCCTTATTTGTAACTGCCCTACTAAAATTTATACCCTACCCCATCTTCCTAGTCCTGAATTGTACTGATGATGGGTATGCCCCCTGATGTTTGTAGAGACATAGAAGCTCACACTGCCATTTGTCGTATGCACACACAGTCACAAATTCATAATCCTGCGCCTTCGAGGGCTATTTAGAAGTATATGGGTATTTGAACTCTTCAACAACAAAGCTGTCTTTTCTTGTCTTTTGATCAATGAATTTCTTATTAGCTGTCCAAGCCTACTAAACATTGTTCCCATCCCCACTTTTATCCATCTCTGCAGCTCTGTTAACCTTTATGATTCTCTGTTCTCTTTCTTCTTCTACTTCTTCCTTGATTTGGGGCTTGGGTTTTTTTATTTTTATCTCTTGCTACCCTCATCCTTTCATGTTTGTTTTAATACACAAAAGTTGGGCTTTTATGCATAAATGGTCAATAAGATCATATATTTCTTTTCCTATAACAAACTAACCAATCAAACCAGGTTGGGTACTATCATCTTTCTTGGAGCTTCCCATCTCTATGCTCTTTCTGCAAGATAAAGACCTTGTGCTTCAGAAAGAGGTTTTGGTGTTTTTATGTTGTATACATCTGGATGTATACATATACTTAAGCCCAGAGGATTCTGGGAGGCTGGAATTGGGATAACCAGACTTTATTAGAATAAGATGTTAGAGATGAAACTGATTTTAGAATTCCTCTAATCCATCACTCTTATTTTATAAATAAGGAAACTGCCTAAGAAGGTTGGTCTGCCAACAAAGGTCTTCTTCACCTGGCACTAGCTTGAAATCTTACTTATTAGGAAAGAGATAAAATGTGGTTTCCACTTTTTATTAGGATATACAGAACTGTACCTTCAATATTTATGGCTTGAATAGTTTTTTTAAAAATCAGGCACCAAAGCACTATAGTTAGTCTGTTATTTTTCCCTACCATGACAAGCTTAGTCTACATGCAATGCATGACATTCTCAAGAAAAATAGCTTTAAAACCATAAAAGATTCATTGCAGCTGGTGAGACTAATTCACATGCTGCAAGTTCCAAAGACTTGGACCTAAAATCCTGATGGAAAATCAACCTTATAGACTTTTAATATAGTGAAAGGTTAAGAGAAAAAGTACAAACAAATCAAAAATGGGAAGTAGGGAAAAAAGGCAGGGGGAAAAACAGTGATGGGGGGGTGTATGGCTCTGTTCCCAGTCCAAATAGTTTTTAAAATGAAAACCAGGATATGAAAAGGAATAAAACATGGAAAAATGAATACATGCCATAGCTTTGCATTATTTAAAACTAACTCTAGAATATTCCTAATGCCCAGAATCATAACACAATTTTATGGTTCTTTAGGTGTCACATTGTCAAAGACACTCTAGCAGATTATAAATTCTGGGAGCATAGGCCATGGTAACTTATCTTCAGTGCTTTTCAAAGTGAGAAGTTAAGAAATTTGTATGGAATGAAAGAAAAATGTTTAGAACAAGTTATATTTTTAAAAGTCTATATGAAATATTGATCTCATGCACTTCATTTCTCTTCAAAAGCAATAGCAAAAATAACAATAGCTGATTTTATATATCACTTTCAGGTTTGCAAAATGTTTTATATACACTGCCTCATATGAGCCTATTGATAACTCTCTAAGATAGATATTACTTTCTCCATTTTATAGGTGAATCAAATGAAGTTTCTGAAAATTATTTTGCTTCTGAAAAAACAAGGGAGGGGACAGCTAGGTGGTGCAGTGGATAAAGCACCGGCCCTGGATTCAGGAGGACCTGAATTCAAATCTGGCCTCAGACATTTGAAATTTACTAGCTGTGTGACCCTGGGCAAGTCACTTATTCCTCATTGCCCCACAAAAGAAAAGGGAAAGAAAAAAGAAAAAGCAAGGGAATTCATTTTGCCTGGATCTCATTTCCCACATAATCATTAAATATAATAGTCCATTAATAACACTGAATTACTAAACATTCATTTCTGTGATGAACCAAAAATCAGCAAGCAGCTATGTGGGCCACTTGTCCTAGACAAAGCACCCAGACTGGAGAAATGAAGTTAAATGGGAAAAGGGAATAAGGGAAATAGATAAGAAGTTGTTAAGGATGTGTTATACTATGTTAAAGGTTAAACATAATTTGATCCTGGTAACAACTCTGCAAGGTAAGTGCTCTTATTATCTCCATTTTACAGTTAAGGAGACTGAGACAGACAAAGGCTAAATGACCTATATAGAGTTGGTAAGTATCTAAGCTTACTAAATTGGATTTGAATTTAGGTCTTGACTCCAGGTCCAGCACTCTATCCACTATACCACTTAGCTGCCTGTAGATGGGCCTTTTATAAGGCCTTAAAAACAAAACAGGGGAGTTTGCATTTGACACAATGAGAAACAGAGCTAATGTAGAATTCTAAGTGAGTAAAAGTCATGATAAAATAGTATTTAAAGACTTCTAGCAGTAGTGTATTTGAATTTGGTTGTGGGGAGGGTAGAAGGGAAAGGTAGGATCAATCAATAAACATTTATTAAGTCCCTCCTATGGGCCAGGTACTATGCTAAGTGCAGGGAATACAAAAAGATTCAAAAGACAATTCCTCAAGGAACTTACAATCTAAAAGCATGGTGGGGAGGGAGGAGACTATATACAGTATAAATAGGGGGAAAATTAAGAGAGGAAAGGGTTGGGGAAGGCTTCTAGTAAAAGATGGGATTTTATTTGGGACATAGAGCAAGACAGAGAAGTCAGTAGGTAAAGCTGAGAATGGAGCACATTCCAGGCATGAGTCAGTCAGGGGGAAAAAACAAACACCTAAAGTAGAGAGAGAGATTGTCTTGTTTGTGGAAGAGCCAGGAGATTGGTGTCAGTGAATCAAAGTGTACATATCAGGGAGTAAGGTGTAAAAAGCCTGGAAAGGGAGAAGAGGGTATGTTATGAATGGTTTGAATGACTAATAGAACATTTTATATTTGATCCTGGAGACAATAGGGAGCCACTAGAGTCTATTGAGTAGTGGGAGTCGTAGGGATTGGAGGGAGGTGACATGATCAGATTTACATTTTAGGAAAATCACTTTAGTGGCTGAATGGAGAGTGGATTAGAGTGGAAAGAGACTTGAGGCAGGCATATGAACTCGAAGGTTATTACAATAGTTGAGGTATGATGTAAAGAGGGTCTGTACCACATAGATGGCAGTGTGAGTGGAGAGAAGGGATAATATCCAAGAGATGTTGTCAAAATGAAATCAGGAGACCCTGACCACAGATTGGTTAAGGGGCGTGAGAAATAATGAATTTAAGATGATTCCTAGGTTGTGAGACTGAGGGACTAGGAAGGATAGTATTTCTCCCTTCAAAAATAGGGAAGGTAGAGGAGGGTGGGTTTAGGGGGAAAGGTAATAGTTGTTTTCCTTCATGCTTTAAGAAGACCAAAATGACATCACTCTATTGGGGTCATGTGTCTGACTGTGGCTGATCACACCAGTATGAGCTCAGAAGATGCTATCATAAATCGGACATAATATCTATATGAAAATTTAGAGTGGAGATTTCTCTAAACTTGTACATCTCATGTTTCTTTTGAGCTACTGCAATTCTGCTTTTCTCATAGAGAGCAGTGCCTTCTCTGAGGCAGGCATGTCATGATGGATGGTCCTTTGCTTGTGTCTCTCATGTCACACAATAATATCTAAAGTTCTTCAGAGAGACCTTGAGAGTGTCTTTGTATCCCTTCTTCTGACCTCCATCTGAGTCCTTGCTTTGTGTGAATTCTCCATAAAATAGTCTTTTATTTGGGGGGGGGGGTTTGTAGGCAATGGGGGTTAAGTGACTTGCCCAGGGTCACACAGCTAGTACGTGTTAAGTGTCTGAGGCCAGATTTGAACTCAGGTCTTCCTGAATCCAGGGCTAGTGCTTTATCCACTGTGCCACGTAGCTTCCCCCTAAAATAGTCTTTTAAACAAACATGTTTGGCATTCTAGCCATGGCCAGCCCATGGAAGTTGTACTCTCTGCAATAGAGTTTGAATGCTTGGCAGTTTAGCTCCAGAAAAGACCTTAGTGTCCTGTACCTTATCTTGCTAGATGATCTTCAGAATCTTCCTAAGACAATTCAAATGGAAGTGATTCCATTTTCTGGTTGTGAGAAAATAATTATTAATAATTCATTTCTTGGGGACCCAGGAAATCAGCCCTTCCCACCCCTCACCCTCATTCCAGAAAGTCAGTTCCCCTTGAGAAACTTCATCAAATCTCATCTGGGACAAAAACAAGGGAACAAAAGGAATGGAGATAGATTCTTTTCTAGAGATTGCTGGAAGGACTGATGGGATTAAATCACACCTAGATAACGGGGGTTTGTCCTAAGCAACTTGAGTGAGGGGTTTGGGGCATTCCTTTCCCTGATGTCATCCCTATAGTTCACTTTAATATAGACCATCTTCAAATCACGTCAACCAATAGAATTGAATGATGCTAATAAATTAGATTTGTTTGATATATAATGACCCACTTAGCTTTGATCAATATATAATGACCCACCTCCATCAAAAGAGAAGGGAAAATTCTTGGAAAATGCCATACAGTGTTTGCTGGGGCTTCTAGGGACTCTGGAGTGTCTTCTGGGTCTCACTTGGCTTTCTGAGACCACATGGTCTCTGTCTTGCTCTTGCTCTCTCTGGGCTTTCCTTGAGAGCACATGCTGTCTCTCTGGAAGACCATATAGATCTTTTGGGGCTTTTCTCCTGCTTGTGCTAACTGGCACGCTAAAGCTCTCTCCTGGCTTTCTCTATCACACAGCCTGAGACCATGAGAAGTTAGAGAGACATGTCAATCCTTTACCAGTATAATATTGATAAATTAATAATATGCTTACCCCAAACTGGTGTTTATCGTCATAATTTTCTTTTTTTTTTTCTTTCTTTCTTTTTTTTTTTTTTTTTTGGTGAGGCAATTGGGGTTAAGTGACTTGCCCAGGGTCACACAGCCAGTAAGTGTTAAGTATCTGAGGCCGGATTTGAACCCAGGTCCTCCTGACTCCAGGGCCGGTGCTCTATCCACTGTGCCACCTACCTGCCCCTATCGTCATTATTTTTAATGCAATATGACATGTCACTGGTGTATTGTCCAGGTTTTACAGGCATACAACAATGAGGTCAGCACAAGGGCTCTATAGATCTTCAGTTTGGTAGGCAGTTTAGTACCTTTTCTCTCCCTTACTTTCTTTTGTTGCCTCCCAAACACTGAGCTAGCTCTGGCAATGTGTGCATTGACCTGTGTGTATATCACTGTAAAGTGTACTGCCAATGTAAGTAACTTATTCACAGCACTCAATATTTCTCCATTTGCTGTAACTGATGATTCCACATATGGATGGTGTGGTGCTGATTGGTGGAGAAACTGTTTTCTTGGTGTTAATTGTTGGGCCAAAATTAGCACAAGCCCCAGAGAATCAATTCATACTTTGTTGCATCCTGACCTCAGAGGCTGCATGACCTCAGTGGTCATCTTTGAATGGAAAAAAAAAAAAAAGAAAAGAAAAGAAATCATGTACTAACTCTCTGTCTACTTCAGTCTTGGCTTGTAGTCTTTTCAAGTTAAATAATTTACCATCAGTGCAACAGATGACCTTCATGCTGTTTTTATCCTCGTTGAAAGCATATGACAACATTACTGAAAACATGCTAAAAAGCATAGGAGCAAACACACAATCCTGTTTCACTCCTCTAGTGACTGGGAAAGCATCGGAGCAATGTCCATCATCAAGAACCCATGCAAGCATGGCATTGTGAAACTGACATATAATATTGATGAATTTCTGCAGGCACCCAAATTTGCCATAATTTTCCACAAAACCTCACAAATGACCGTATCAAAGGCCATGGTCAGATCAACAAACATGTACAAGCCTCTGTTTGCTTTTGGCATTCCTCCTGGAGTTGTCCAGTAACAAACACCATATCAACCATTCCTTGGCCCCTTCTGAAGCCACACTGGCTCTCATATAGATGACCATCTTCCAGGTGAAGGATCAGCCTATTAAGGAGAACTCAAGCAAGAATCTTGATGGCAACGAATAAGAGAAAGACCCACTTATAATTGTTACAATACAATCTATTTCCTTTAACTTTATAGAGTGTTATGTTTAAAAATCTAACTGTGATGACTAAAAATCTAATGTGTGGTAGCCTTAAATTAGAAGCTTATAGTACCAGTCTTTGGGCATTAAGCATTTATTAAAGTATTTAGAAGTTAGCAAAAGAGAGAGAAAGAACACGTAGAGTTCAGAAAGAAGGCTAGCTACCCTAGTGACTCCACAGGCACCTCCAACCAAAAAAAAAGGATCCTCCATTCTCCCAGAGAGGAAGTTCCCTGTGGGACTGCAAGAGGGGCAGTCCTCACACACAGTTTCAAGCTAATTGGCTAGTAGCATTGATTGACATGATTTACAGGCAGTTATATGAATAGATGTAACTTCCAGACCCTCATCACATGCTTTCTCCCCTGGGAGCATTGCCCTGGTTCTCACAATGTCTTTCTCAGCAGGGGGGTGGCTCCCTGATTCTCACACTCCCTCCCTATACTTCATGAAGAAACATTGTTTTCTTACATGAAGCAATAACATTACAGATACTTATTTTTTTTTTTGCAAGGCAATGAGGGGTTAAGTGACTTGCCCACGGTCACACAGCTAGTAAGTGTCAAGTGTCTGAGTCCGGATTTGAACTCAGGTACTCCTGAATTCAGGGCCGGTGCTCTCTCCTCTGTGCCACCTAGCTGCCCCTACAGATACTTATGACTAATAAAGTAAAGAGAATGAAAAGAGAAATTGAGCTACACATTAACAAAGGGCATTCCCCTTTTAGCAGGTGGACATTACAAACAGTGAAAAACTAAAGGGGCACTCCCCTTTAGTAAGTGGACATTATAAACAGTGTATACAATGGGGAAAAGGAAAACAGGAAAATGTCAATTTAAGTCTTTGGAAGTCTTTTCTCAGATGATTCTTGGGATGTCCTCTGGGTGTAGTTGTGTAATGAAAGTCTTTCAGGTGTGGATGCTGATGATCAAGACTAGCAAGTCTCACCTGTAGAGTTTGGGGTGTGATTGTAAAGTCCCTCAGGGGTTTCAAGTACTGGTAATCAGCTGGGAAATTTTCCTACAAAATTGAGCTTAATGCAACTTTAAATAGCTTTGCCAATAACCAAATCAAACAATGAGACTTCTCTAAGGAAATTCAGAATCTTTTAGAGATTTTACAATTATTGTCCAGTTGTTACACATGAAACATAATAAAAACAAAAATTGAAACATTCTCTAAAACTTAATATTACTACACTCCCCCCTGTGGAGAAGCAATCGAGAAGACAATTGTGATATTAATTTAGAAAATAATTGTTATCTTTGTTTAATCACTTTTTGCATCATCTGCCTAATTATCCCCATGCCATTATGAGAAATTAAAGGATCTAATATAACTGGCAGCAAATGTCAAGGCCAAATCAAACATTGTATTTATCATGACACCTTAGATAATTATGGGGGTTGCCATAAAAAAAAAACAGAGAAATAAGAGAAATGAGCATTGACAAACTTCATGTGACAAACTTCATGGCTCTACAGGCAGCTGATGCAGTATGCTGAGGGGAAACTGAGTCAGGCTTAATCAGATGCATAGGATTGAGTTGTTCATGACATCAGGCATATAGGAGGGGGAATTGAAGTCAGGCATAGAATGAGACGGCATAGCCCAGCTGTCCAGTGCTATGTGGGGGAAAATTAAACCAACAGAATGGATAATGGAAGCATCCCTGAACTCCTAGGGGATAATCTTCTCTTGCCATATGACCCAGAGAATTTCAGTCAGCTTTTATATGAGCAGTGGACCCCCTGCCTGTAAATCTTCATTGGAATAGAATCATCACCAGGTGCTTTGCCACATGAGAGGAGCCAAATATCATTCAAAACCTCTTCTTCAGTTAAAAGTTTAGCTAGGGGCAGCTAGGTGGCGCAGTGGATAGAGCACTGGCCCTGGAGTCAGGAGTACCTGAGTTCAAATCCGGCCTCAGACACTTAACACTTACTAGCTGTGTGACCCTGGGCAAGTCACTTAACCCCAATTGCCTCATTAAAAAAAAAAAGTTTAGCTAGAGAGGGATTGACTTCAACCTGAGGTATACAGTCAGTGGCTTCAGCACTGATTGATTATGATCTATTGAGAACACTATGGAAGTGTTCAGCCCATCTCTCCAGCATCATATCTTATCATTAATCAATGTGGCTCCATGAGTACTAAATAATTGGGATGTACCATAGGTCTTTGGCCCATAAATAAACTTCAGGACATCAAAAAAGTGCTTTGGATTGTTACTATCAGCATAAAACTGAACTTCATCTGCCTTCTTACTGAGCCAAGAATCCTGTATCTCTCTAATCTTTGTTTGCATTTTACTTTTTTTTTTTTTTTTTTGCGGGGCAATGGGGGTTAAGTGACTTGCCCAGGGTCACACAGCTAGTAAGTGTCAAGTGTCTGAGGCCGGATTTGAACTCAGGTACTCCTGAATCCAGGGCTGGTGCTTTATCCACTGCGCCACCTAGCCGCCCCACATTTTACTTTTAACGGATTTAAATGCTGCCTTCTTTGAGACATAGGAACTATCCTGCTGATAAACTCTGTAGATTTTTCATTTGGCAGATTCTGACTTTCCTTTTCACTTTCATAAAACCTTTTTTGATGTTTTCAAGTGTTCTGGCCCAGAAGAGTAAATGCAATGCTGTACACCAAATCTCTAAAAGCTGCCCACTCCTTTTCTGTTCCATTGTTACCAACCGTGTATCGGCTCAGCTTTCACTCCAAGTTATCAACAAGCTTCGCCCTTGAAGAAGCACTCTAATCTGTTAACATTGTCTTACAGTAGTGATCTTGCCTTGGGACCACCACTTTTGTTGAATCTGAATATTTAACCAGGAGAGGATGTCTGTGATCGATCCAGCCCTCTGCACCACACATTGCCTTTATCGCTCTCACACCCCATCTGTCTCTTCTTCTTATGATAACATAGTCTATTAAAATGCCAATGTTTTCTTCAAGGATGTATCCACAAAGTTTTATTGTGTTTAGGTAAATGGAAGACAGTGTTGGTGATGAAAAGGTCAGGTGATATACAAGTTTTCATTAGTAAGTGGCCATTGCTGCTGCTCTTCTGTTTCCATTCCTCCCAAGGACTCTCTGCCATATCTGATAGTCACCCAGACTTATAAGCTTTGCCTCTTTCAGCACATTAATGATGAGAGTCTCCAGGTCTTCATAAAATTTTTCTTTGACCTCATCAGGGTTCATCATGCTGGGAGCATATGCGCTGATGATGGTTGCATAGAACTTTCCTGCAAGTGGTAATCTCATTATCATGAGCCTCTCATTTAATTCTTTTGGTTGACATACAAACTTGTGGGATAGATTAGTTTTGATTGCAAAACCTTCACCAACTTCGAAGTGCTTCCTTTCACTGTGGCCACTCTAGAAAAATGTGTATCCTGCTCCAACTTCAGAAAGATGACCTTCACTTGACAGTCTTGTTTCACTCAGGGATGCTATTTGGATATGATACTTGCTGAATTCTCTTACAGTGAACTCTTTGTCTTTCAGGTCTACTGAATTTTGTGTTGCCCATAAGTGTGTGGACATTCTATGCAGTGATGGTGATTGGAATCATCTGTATGAAAATTTTTGTACTTTTTTGATGTTTTGACCACAGGGTGGAATTCCCTACCTGTCCTGGTAAGCAGGCCAGGATTGGGTGAAGCACACACTTTTAGGGCAACTTTTCTAGCCCTTTCCTTATGCCAGGAGGTGAGCAGTGTTGTCCTTTAAACATGCTGCCCAGATGCCCAGGGGTTTGCTGAATCCCTTTGCTGTTTCAGTCCAGTGAGATGACACTATGTACTGGGCCATCTGTGTGCAGGGTTTTGACTATAGCTCTCAGTGTACCCATGTCTGCTGCTTCATTTCCTACCTGTCACCACAGGATTTTGAGTTAGGTAAAGATGGTAAAATACTATGGGTGAAGTCTTTTGATTTGTATGTAAATTGGATTTAAATGAGGTAGAGTTGCATGAAGTTTCTCTTCCAAAGTCATCAAAATCCAATGGCAAGACAAAAATCAAGATGAATGGTGATGGTTCAGGATGCAATAAATCACCTTTTCATTCGAGCTCTAAGCATCCCATAGCACCTGCTTCATCTGCCTTCATGGCCACTGGGGAAAAAAATGTTCTCATCTGCCCATTCCACCAGAGGCAGTCTTCATATGCTTGCAGTAGATACTGCCCCCCCAACTCATAGATGGTCTTGAGCCCCCAAGGTTACCCTCAATGTAGTTTAGCCTGTCTGCTAAAATGGTTTACCAAGGTGTGAGTGCTGCATATGCTACAGCTTCTTGGAATCACAAATGACAGTTGGGTGGATCAGCTAGATATCAAAGGTGGAAAGCCCTAAAGGATCATGGCAGGTATCATATCAGAGGTTCTAGTCTTCCCTGAACACACCCTACACCCCAAGGGGGAAAGATAATGACTTCTATTTTGGACATGTTTAGTTTAAAAATTTGAACATCCTGTTAAAAATGCCTAAAAGTCCATTAAGGATGTTAGATTGAAAGTCAGTAGAGAGTTTGGGGCAGGATAGATAAATTTGAGAATCATCAGTATAGAGATGGTAAATTAAATCCATGGGAGCTGATGAGATCACCAAGTAAATAGAAGGAAAAGAGAAGAGGGCCCAGGAGTAAAAAACTAGCAACGGAGAAAGAAAAGGAGTGGCCAAATAGGTACAAGGAGAACCAGGAGAGCGTGATGTCCCAAAAACCTAGAAAGAAGAGAGTATTAAGGAGGAGAGAGTGATCAAAGGAGTCAAAGGCTACAGAGAGGTAAAAGAGAATAAAGATTGAGAAAATTGCGTTGGATTTTGCAACTAAGATATTGTTAGTAACTTTGGAGAGAACAGTTTCAGTAAAATGATATGGTCAGGGGAAGCTAGGTGGCACAGTGGATAGAGCACAAGCCCTGGAGTCAGGAGGACCTGACACTTGACACTTACTAGCTGTGTGACCCTGGGCAAGTCACTTAACCCCAATAGCCTCACCAAAAAAAATTATATGGTCAGCTGCTAAATTCTAAGGCGTTAAGAAGATAGAGGAAAGAAAGTGGAGGCATCTATTGTAGATGGCTTTTTCAAGTCTAGCTACAAAGAGCAGAAGTATAAGATGATCATCAGCAAGTAAAAGGTGTTTTGAGAATGGGAGACATGGGCATATTTGCAGGCAATAAGGGAGAAGATGGGATGAAATGGGATCATTTGCAAAAGTAGAGGTGTTTGCCTTGGTAAGGAGTAAAGCCACTACATCCTGTGAGACAAGGGTAAAGGAGGCAATAGTGACAGAAGACATCTGAGTGATCAGAGATGAGAAAGAGGAGAGAAAGAAAGTTCACAGAAAATGGCCTCATTTTTTTCTATAAAATATAAGTAAAGGTTCTCCTCTGAGAAAATGGGGGTAGGGGGAGCCATGGAAAGTTAGAAAGGTTGAAAAGTTTGGAGGAGCCACTGTGGAGAATGGGATACTGAGTTGATAAGGGAGTTATAGTTGGATTGGCTAGCATCAATGAGGAGCCAGTTAACATTATGTAACAGATTTGTAGGATATGCCAGTAGTTAAGATAAGGAATTAAAAGGGGTTAAAATAACATGACAGTTGTGTTATCCCTCTTTCCAACAATATCACTGATTGTTAAGTTGTCAATCAACATCAAAGCAGCAAATGATAATGAAACAATAAAGTGAAAATCCCTGCTCTCATGAGTTTACATTCTATATCTGATAGGTCTGGTAATAAATGATAATCAACCTGTCAAAAAGAGGAAAGATCTAGGGATCCTGGTATATTAATATACCTCTTCCTTCACCCTCCACTAGAAAGGCAGCAGTCTGAGCTTGCACAATACATACTTGGCTGCTGTGGGAGTGGTACTAAAGATGCTACTGACTTTTCAGCCTGATGTTTTGTGTCTCACTTGATTTCTCCTCTGGGGCAAAAAGTAATTAGGACCAATGCTCCCAAATCTTGCATTATGGTTATAGTACTGGATCCATGAGAAATTTTGGAGAAAGAATTAGCAGGATTTGTCCTCTTTGGAATTTGAAGGGATATAAAGAGATATGAACCCAAGATGACATGAAATAATGTCTATGGAGACAAAATTCCAATACTTGGTGATCTTACTGGGGAGAGGGGAGGGAGTAGGGAATAGAGAGTATGCAAAAGCAAGTCAACTTATAGGCAGATTGATATTTTGCAAGAAGATTATAGATTTAGATCTGGAAGGAACCTCAAGAGTCATTTAGCTTAACTGCCTCACAGTACAAATGTGGAAATAAATGTTTGCCCAAAGGAGTTCCCATTAATGAGGAATCATACTCAGAGACAAGTTACCTGTGTATTCTGTGTATTACCCATGCATTCAATTTCTCTATTATGTAATAATCATTTATGCAAAGTAATATTTGGAATGCAAGTGTATAGCCTGGGAACAAATTCTCTTTTATATAATAGGAGCATATAGCCAGAGGAAAAAAAATTTTAAACCTCAATATAGTAAGTGCCTACTATATAAAAGAAATTATTAAACCAATTTGAGTATTAGGGATAGGGATTGTACCTCATAAAACTCTCAGTTAAGGAAACTTCCTCTGCTCAAGTAATTCAGCAGCCTCTCTGCAATTTATAGTCTTAAGGAATTGTCTGGAGCACTAAGAAGAAAAGAAACTCAAAGTCACATACCCAGGATGTGTCAGAGACAGGCCTTTGTGGCTTCAAGGCAGGTTCTCTGTCTTCCACTCCATCACCTCTAGAGTCATAAACACGCTTTAATATTATGGGACAAAGTAGATTATACTCACATCTTAGGCCTATTTCTGTTTCATTGGTACAACTAACGTTCTTTATTTTTCTCTTCCAATATCCTGGTCAAAGAGAAAAAGAAAGTAAAATAATATTTGATGTTGTTTTAAATGCGAATAAAAGTTTGAGCTGTCTTTTGCATTTTAGAACATAGATTTCCCTAATCATTAATATGATAATTAATCCTTTTTTTAAAATGATAGAGTATGATGGAAAAAATCAAGATAATATTTCAAAATGCTATAAACGCAATATCCTTTAGAATTTATGAAGTAATCAAGCCAACGTGCAATATAGTATGAATATCACTGTATTTGAAATCAGAGCACTTGGGTTCAACGTCCAGTGGCACTACTTACTGCCTCTATTACCTTAGATATCCTATATATGTGTATGTATCTGCATTGTTTTCTAAATGTGTAAAAAACAATAGGGCATTGTAGATATAGTTCTGGCCTCAGAGTCAGAAAGACCTGGGCTTAAATTCTACCTCTGGCATATAGAGGATGTTCCAAAAGTCTTAGTGTAGTTTTAAGCTAATAAGACTAATAAGCACTGGGACTGTTGGTACAACTTGCACCAGCTGTGTACCTGTGGATAAGTTACTTAACCTCTTAGTATCCAAAGAAACCTTATAATATTATAAGTGACAGAATGCCATGTATATCCACTGAGAATGCCTACCCCAAGATCCAGATAAAATATATATGTATACACGTACATACATATATACACATACATACATACAATCTAAACAAAAAATCATTAGCCAGAAAATGGGGTTTTTTTGTTTGTTTTAAAACTTTGTATTTAAACTGCCTCCCTACTCTCTTCAGTGTCTTATATGTATACCTTCTCTTCTACTTCTGCTGTGGCTGGCTGCTCACATGAGACAGAGCATATAATTAATTCCCTAAGCATTTTGTATAATGAAAGTTTTAATTTTGCACATGAAGATAAGGTCACACAATTATGTGTAATCTCCTGATCTAGAAAATAAAACAAGGTGATTATTAGGGTTTTTTAACCATATACATATGCGATCAGAAAGAGAGACAGAGACAGAATTTTGTCTCTATAGAATTTTCACCTTACATACTGACATTAGAACCTAACCCCTATGTACGAAGTGACTACATTGTATTTTCTTAACAACTCTGTTATTACTAAGAAATATATTATATTTCTTACTATTAAAGTACATGAAAGGGAAAAAAAGGAACTTCTGCTTCAATGCTAAGCATCTTCTATGTAAAATGAGTTAATAAATTATAAAAACTCCAAGAAAAAAATAACAGTGAAAAAACAGAAACTAGAACAACTTCCTATTTTGAATCTTTTTCTGTCTAAAAGTGAACTAATTCATTCTATTTAAAAATGGTTGTTGTTACTCCTTTTGCTTTAGGTCTTTTGGAGTATGATAATAATGATTTATTAAGGAAAAAAAGGCCTGTGAATTCACAAGAATCAAGGAACTATTTACTAATAAGTCATATTTTTATTTATGTATTTATTTTGGTGAGGCAATTGGGGTTAAGTGACTTGCCCAGGGTCACACAGCTAGTAAGTGTTAAGTATCTGAGGCTGGATTTGAACTCAGGTCCTCCTAAATCCAGGGCTTGTGCTTTATCCACTGTGCCACCTAGCTGCCCCACTAATAATTATTATTACTCTAATTATAAGTGAAATAAGAACAGTTACACAGTACTTTAGCAGTAACATAGTAGATAGTTTTAAAGTCTGAGATACTGATAAAGTAACTAACATGTCCATAGCTCTTGACCCAAAGATTCCACTATTAGGATTATCAAGAAGACCATTGATAAGAAGAAAGTTCCCATATACACTAAATGTTTATAGCAGGATTTTGTGATTGTGAAGTACTGACAATGCAAAAAGTAAATGTCCATCACTTGGGGAATGATTAAACAAATGTGGTGCATGATGTAATGGAATATCACTAATGATGGGTTCAAAGAAGCATGAAAACATTTATATGGACTGATGTAGAGGAAAATAAGCAGAGGCAAGAAAATAACACAATGACTACAACAATGTAAATGAAGAGAATAAACACAAAACAATCAAAAGTGAATGCTGCAAAATTATAAAGAAGTATAAAACACCAGCCCTGGATTCATGAGGACCTGAGTTCAAATCTGGCCTCAGACACTTGATACTTACTAGCTGTGTGACCCTGGGCAAGTCACTTATCCCTCATTTCCCCATCCCCCCCAAAAAAATTATAAAGAAGCAGCACGACTCCAAAGAAGAGAGATATGAGAAAACACTTACCCCCTACCCTTTTGCAGATATAGGAGGTCCATAAGTAAAGTAATTACTTATACTTTCAGGCTTTTTTTTAACCTATTGATCAGTTTTATTGATTTTGATCTTTTATTTTTTATTTAATTTCCTACAAAATTATTATACAAAATTATTTTGGGGGATGTGGGAAGGGGAAGGATACTGGGGAAAATTTTGTGGTAAAGAAATGAGACATCAACAAAAATGGATTTAAAAATAAACCCTAAGATAGAGTCAAATGTTCTACATTTTAGAATGTTCTAAGACAACTAATTTGACAGTTAAGAAAGCATTTCTTTACTCTTGTCCTGCTAGATAGAAGTGAAATTTCTAAATATCTGAACCACTACTCCTATCATTTTCCTCCAGTTTCTTGAGGAAATATACCATATTTGATGAAGCAATAATACAACAAAGCCATATATGTGACATTTAGTAATAAGCATATACTGCTATATATATTTTACTGAGATCAGCTTTCTCTGAGGGAAAAATTGAAATTAGACACAGACATTTTTAATCTCTACCCATATTGTTAGGAAGTCAGGTTTATGCTCAGAAATTCTAATCATTTGTTTGTTTGAGCTAAACTTCCTAGACTTCCCTAGCCATCAGAACCTGTCAGTAAATGACAATATGTTCAAATTTCCCTAAGTACATTTGATTTTCTTAATTTTTATTTTAGCTGTGCGTATAACATTCAGCCAACATTTTCTAGTAAGCTAATAACTGAAATCAAACCATAAAATCATAAAGCAGTTGTGTCAAATTCAGATAGACAGAAGAGCCATTAAACCATATATATGGATCCCTGCAGGTTACATATTGACTTAGAAAACTACATGTTAACATTATCAATGTTCTATCATATTTTTTTATTTTTTTAAACTTCCCAATTACATTTTAATCTGGTTCAGGCAACACTCTGGAGTATTGCCGGCTACCAAGTACAGTGTTTGACACCTCTGATATAAAGGATCACAGAACAGAAAAGACATGTTCTAGTCCCTCTTGGAATTTACAATCTAGAAGAGGAATACAACCTACACAAACACATAATATTATTGAAGCTATAGTTTGTAATTTAATATGAGAGTCCCAATGTGCTACATGAAGTCATAGAAAGGAAAGATTAATTCTTATCAGGAGAAGAGAAGAAGTGGGAGCAAATATTTATTCAGCACCTACTATGTGTGAGGTACTGTGTGCTTTACAAATATTATTTCATTTAGTATTCACAACAACCTTGGGAGGTAGATGCTATAATGTGAGATTTAAAATTGGATATTAGATCATAAATCTCCCCTCTTTAACCTTTCCCTTAATTTATCTCCCAGACTAGTAAATGGAAGAAGCTTCTGGTTTTCTAGTTAGAACTTTATTGTGTGGTAGTTACCAGGTGATGTTGATTAGAGGGATAGGAAAGTAGAAATACAAAACAAATAGTCTTAAGTCTAAGCTTAGTCTATATTCCGTATAAAACTCACCAAAAGCCCAAGGCCACCTTTGGGGAAAGAGAGAGACTGAGTCAAGCGCATGCTGCTAACCGCGAGCCGGGCTGAGTTGAACTCCAGTCAGCGTCTGTCTGTGCAGCACAGCCAGGAGACCAGCAGAACAGGAAAAAGGATCCCATTTCCATTCTCTCCTTGCCTTTTAAGCTCGTACCCGGAAGTCGAGTGCGTAGCAGGCAGTCTGGCGTGCGTAGCTCATGCCGTTGGTCTCCTCCCCGAAAGGGTGGTCCTTAAAAAAACTGGCATCTCCCCATTATCGCTAACAGATTGTTAAAACTTTTTACCACAATAATTATAATTTTAGAGCTGAGGAAACTGAAGCAGACAGAGGTTGTGATTTTTCCAAGGTCACACACCTACGTAATAAGAGTCTGAGGCCAGATTTGGATTTGTGCTCCTAATTTCAGGTCCAACACTCTATCCACTACACCACCTAGCTACCTTCAAGGGATCATGGAAAACTTCCTAAAGGAGGCATCATTTGAGCTGGATCTAGAAAAATGAATATGATTTCAAAAGTCAGAGATAGAAAGTTGATGAATACCAGGTAAAGAAAAAATGAGAGCAAAGGTAGATAGGCAAGAATTCTATGATAAGCATAGAACTTATGGAAGAGTGAGATAACTGCAAAGCATGATTTTTTTTAAACTGTAAAATAATCAATTTGTAAATGGTCCCTTTGTAACAATCTAAAACAGCTAAATACTTGATTTTCAGTACTTTCCATGAAAAAGGATTCTACCAGTTCCTTCTAATATAAACATTCCACATACCAATGGAAACTGCTTATATAAGTGAAAAATTGGTGAGTGTCTCACATGGTCTACTATAATGTCAGACGCTGGAAATACTTTATTCCCATAACCTCACCAGCCTCCTTCCTGTCATTAATAAAGCCTCCACTAGACTTCCCATTCTACTCCCCTTGACCTACACACACACACACACACACACACACACACACACACACACACACACACACACACCATTCATGCATTATCTAATTCTAGAACTATAACATAATCAATACTGCCATTGATACAGGAAAGGATGTGTCAAAATCTTCCCCTGTGATTCTACTAATCATCCCCCAAGCTTTTCAAACAAAAATACATCTCTCAGGCCACCACTTCCTTTAACATGTCTCTCTCCTATTAGAATATAAACTCCTGGAGGGCAGGAACTGTTTTTACTTTTGTGTTTGTGTGCCTAGCATTTAGCACAGTTCTTGGCACACATTAAGGCTCAATAAATTCTTTTTTCATTCATTCATTTATTCAGGTGACATTCTACTCTAGTCCTACAAAGTTTAGAGAAATATTACCCAATGTTCATATTTATTTTAACTCAATATTTTAATCTAGTGTAAGTATGGGTAAGAACAAGTAAATAAATCAGTAAGAGAATATAAAGCTAGCAAAGATGGTATAATGTAACAAGTCTTCATATATAATTTTTAATATTGGGAAAATATAGGAATAATTGACAGCTTTTCATAATGCTTGAAAATTTCCTCTAGTAGTCTTAAAGTAGGCAATTAGTCCTACATATCTCTCTGGTTAAGAAAATATTAGTTCT
This sequence comes from Dromiciops gliroides, assembly GCF_019393635.1. NCBI lineage: Eukaryota > Metazoa > Chordata > Mammalia > Microbiotheria > Microbiotheriidae > Dromiciops > Dromiciops gliroides. The sequence goes on along the minus strand of NC_057864.1, from coordinate 367,979,780 downwards.
GGGGGTGGCTAGGTGGTGCAGTGGATAAAGCACAGGCTCTGGATTCAGGAGTTCCTGAGTTCAAATCTGGCCTCAGACACTTGACACTTACTAGCTGTGTGACCCTGGGCAAGTCACTTAACCCCCATTGCCTGCCAAAAAAAAAAAAAAAAAAAGAAAATATTAGTTCTTTTATGCCTTAATGTTTGGGTTAATCAAAGAATTTATATACTTTAGTAAATAAGATAGTCATATTTGACTAAGCTCAATCTAAAACCTAAAATACTATTTTTGCTATGACTAGTCTTACATTGCTAGACAGTTCTAATAATTACTTTCTTTGTCTTGTATTTGTTTTAACTTTTTCCAATGAGGGGGTGGCAGTGGAATAAGGATATTACTTCTATCCACTAATTCCTAGACATATGAGTAAGTATGTCACCAGCCCTTATAGTGGAAATTGTTCAGTAAGGAACTATATTTGTCTTACATGTAATATGTTCATACTAAGAAAAATCCCTGTGGTTATTGAAGCCTTTTTGTCTTAACAATGAGAAATTGTTATTAGAGTTGATCATATTTGCTACAAATAGCAGAAATGAAGTTGTGTTGGTGTTTTTTTTAATTACCTTTGGCAACTAATTGAACTTAACTTCCCTGCCCCAGATCTAATTCATGAGTACCAACATTTTCTTCATTAATTCTGGGAGTGTCAAGCAAGTTTTTACTTAGTCTTGTTTAACTTGGCTATTTAAATGGATAACTCTTTTGTAACTTGGCTCCTTAAGAAAATACCACGCCTCTCTTTATATGACTAAATTTTTTTAATTTGGCTTTTTTCTTTGTACATGTTAAAATATTTTTAATCTAAAAAATTATGAGGTGGTGAGCATGTAGAAGTTTGTATTGGTACTAACAAGACATATCTTTGACAAGTTTCATCTGACAGGCTTCCAGCAAGAAAATCAGACCCCTCTTGGTTTTCCTATTGAGCAACCAAACATAAAAATATATGGTTTACTGTTGCAATGAAAATATATTGGAATGGACAAAAAATATTTTCAAAATGATAGTGAGACTGGACTCCAAAATAAATTCCTAAGCCCCTAGCCTTTCTGTGCCCCACAATTTTATGAAGTGCTGACTTATTTTAATGGTCATGACTCTACAGTGTTCCAGGGAACTCAAACTTTTTAAAGTCTGCTCACTAAAGAGTACACTTATTACCCATGAAAGGTCATTTTAGTATTCACAAATAGGATCGTGCTTTATTCTTGCTAATATATTATTTAGCAAATATTAATCCTTGAGTTTTGCCCCTACCACCACACTTGGAAGTTCTAGATTATGGAGAAATATAATCAATATTTTGCCAACTTTTACTCTTGCCCCAAGAAATTGGGTTGGCCCCAGCTGATCAGAAGTGTGTCCAGTAGAATATCACTTTCTACTTTCCATTTGCAGCTCTCTCCTGGATAGATAGGAATAGAGGTTAAAGCTAAAATCTGAAGTATGGTAAAAAAAAAAAAGCTATTTTAGGTGAATATATTTAACATTTAATTCAGTGGCATACACTTAATAGGTTCTGAATGAATGAATGAATGATAGAAATATTGACTGGCTAACACTGACTTTAGCAGTAGTTTAGAATTTATCAAGACAACATAGGTATTTTCATCATATATATTACATACACATACATATACATGTATTTACATGCATATATATACACATATACATACACGTACATATACATATACATATATGTGATAAATTAGAGATAGTCTCAGAGGGAAGGCACTAGAATTAAGGGGATTTGGAAAAGTTTTCCTGTAGAAGGTAGGATTTTATTTGGGACTTGAAGAAAGTCAGGGAAGCCAGGAGGTAGAGACGGAGAGAGAGTGTTTTAGGCTTTGGGAAAAGCCTATAAAAATGCCTGGAGTCAGAAGATGGAGTTTCTTGTTCAAGTAATAGCAAGAAGCCCAGTGTCACTGGATCACAGGGAAGGTGATAGGAGAAAGGTAAGGAGGCAAGTTATGAAAGGATTAACAAACATGTAACAAAGCTTACTATTCTATATTTTATGAAAAATGTAATATACGGGGACAGCTAGATGGTGCAGTGGATAAAGCACTGGCCCTGGATTCAGGGGGACCTGAGTTCAAATCTGGCCTCAGATACTTGACACTTACTAGCTGTGTGACCTTGGGCAAGTCACTTAACCTCCATTGCCCCCACAAAAATAAATAAATAATTAAAATGTAATATACAATACTTACTAGCTATGTGACCTTTAGTAAGTCACTTAACCTCTATTTGCCTAGAAGGCAGACAGGTGGTTCAATGTATAGATGGCTGGCTAGGCTTGGACTCAGGAAAACTTGAGTTCACATTCAGCCTCAGACACTTACTAGCTGTGTGACCCTGAGCTAGCCACTTAACCTATATTTTCCTTAATCCACTAGAGAAGGAAATGACAAACCATACCAGTACCTTTGCTAAGAAAACCTATGGACAGTATGGTCCATGGGTTCATGAAGAGTCAGACATGACTGAACAACAGCAAAAAGTTAGCCTTGATAGGAATAGGGAAGTTTGGAAGAAGAGTATATTTGAAGAGAAAGGTAATGAGTTCTTTTAATGAGTATGTTCATTTCCAGATGTTTCTGGAATACCCAATATGAAATGCACAATGTGCTAGACCAGAGCTCAGGAAAGACACTGGGGCTGGATAGATATATATATATATATGATTATTCTAGTCTAGGTTTAATTGTTTCTAATGTTAAAATGCAATAGGGCACTCAGATCATATAGTGAAAATAAAAACACCTTTACAAATAAGAGATTAAAATAATAAATTTCAAAGTTAGGATATAAAACATCTCCCTCCATTATCACCACGTCAAGAACTCAGAAAAGTGTTAGTCACTGGCCATGAAAACACAAGTGCATTCTCTGACACCTATATTCACTTAATTGACTGAAGAGCAGTCAGACATCTATCCCTTAAAGGACTAGTCCACCGTATATCTCCATAGTCACCTTG